>NW_004524666.1:2852772-2856609 GCF_000260255.1 Octodon degus | reverse complement strand
CCTGCCTGGTTCCTCCTGTCTCTCTGTACACATATTCTCATTTGGTAATCAGCCCAGTGAGTTGCTTAGCAAGAGGTGACTGATCCCGTGAGTCAAGGGGGGTTCGGTGCCTGGAGATCTCTCCTCAGACTCCTGGATTAGGAGGACACTCAAGCTGTTTTTCCCTCATGGTTTTTGCAAAAGCTATTGTGTGCTTGTGTCAAAAACATTCTTTTTCTCTACAGTTGTAGATAACACGTTAAAAAAAATCATGTACTTTTTATGACTGTATGCCTGTGACCAAGAATATTTTATTTTCTAATTTCAAGGACACTGAAATCTTATTAATTACAACATGTAATATATTAATTTTAAAGTTTGTAATAGTTTGCAAGGGGGTTGATTGAAATTTATTTTTACTTGCTTAATCTTTTCCTTAAATTGTTCCAAATTGCAGCTTGAGCTAAATTGCAGGAGGAATGCTTAAAATACTTAAGTGAAAGGGTGATTTTGAAACACTTACAGAAACGCCCACATACTTACAATTTACTTGCTAACTTGAATGTATTTTTTCTTTTTTAAAATTTTTTGTTTTGATAGAATACCTTAGCACCTCCACTAAGAGTTCGTTAGTCCTGTTTGGAATAATATTGTTAAAACTAATATGTTTGCATTCATTTTGCAATTATACCATTAATTTTTTATTCAGCCCTGATAATTTCTTACTTGTTTAACATTAGTAAGGTTTTATTGTATTTTCATGTCATCATATATAGCATAACTGCTAAATTTGCTCCATCAATTACAGTTGCTGTAGTTTAGATGGATAGCGTCCCCCAAATCCTCATCTATTCAAAAGTTGGGATTTGGAAAGGTGATAGGGCCGAGGGGCACTGATGCACTAGAGCAGTTAAAGGACGTGCTGTCCAGAACTTCCAGGATCTTGTCCTGTTCAAAGAACTGGATGGAGATAACTAATAAGCACAACAGCTTGACATTTATTGAAGAAGAGGAAAGGAGAACATGAAGAAAGATAAGCACTAAAGAAGTGTTATAGAGGAAGACACACTCTGGAGAAAAAAGATAGCTCCTGCACACAGAATGGGCCACTGCAAGAACAAGTGGGGGTTGCAGCTATGTCAATGGCTGCCACCTTCTATATGTTCTTTTGATAACAGATCCCAAGCTAGACTCTGAAGCTGCTTTGTACAAGCATCTTAGCCTTGACTTGACAGCTCCCAGTGATTGACAGGTCCTGCCTCGTGGTCCTGCCTGGTCATCCAGTTGTGATTTGCCATGTGCTAATCTCCTACTTCACTCATAGGAAAGGGAGCCTGGTTGAAAGAGGTGGGTCACTGGAGATGTGACCAGCAAGAGCATGTCTTCTTGTATCACTCTTCCCTTTGCTTTCTCGTTCTTGCCTTCCACTCTGTAAGCAGCTTTCCTCTTCCAGATCCTTCCACCATTGCCTTTTTCACTCTGTACCCAATCAGTGATAGACGAAAACTGCTGCAAACTCTGAGATGAACCTCAGAAATGAACCTTTGTTCCCTTTAAGTTGTGTTGGGATTTTGTCACAGCAATAAAAAATGACTAAGATACAAGATGCTTTTCTTGTGTGTCATTCTCTAACAATAATTATTAAACACCTACTCTATGCATCAGACACTGTGCTTGATCATGCAGGAACTAAGAGATTTAAAGCAGCTATTCTTGGCACACTAAGCTTAACAGATGATATAAGTAGTACAAAGATGATTAAAAATCTGACAGAGTATAGGAGAGAATATAGTTGGAGAAGTATTGGGTGCATGGATTTATAGGAAAATAGTTAGAGGAAGAGATACCTGCAGAGCAACATGAATATACTTTAAATGATTGATGTCAGGTCAAGATGATTGAAAAATCTACTTGCCAAGTGGCAACAGTGTGGCTACAGCTCTGTATTTCAGGGAACCAAAGGGAGATATGTCTGACTGGATTATTGCAAGGAGGCAGTAAAGTATATACAAATGAATTTGAAGAAATTATGAAGAACCAGACAACAAAGGACTATGTGAATTTTGTTCAGAGAAATCTATTTTTCATGTGGGTTGTGAGGAATCATCCAATTACTTTAGAAAACATAATCATGATCAGATTCAGAGTTTTAAAAGCGATCGCTATATCTATTATGTAGAAAATGTTTAGAGAGACTACGAATGAATCCAGAAAGTGCGAGAGACCACTGAATGAATTTAAGCAGTGTGAGTGTATCTAAAGGATGACTGAGAACAATATTGGGACATCAGAGAGAAGAAGAAGTGAATGGAATTTTTTTTGACAAGGTCTATCCTTGTGAGGGAGAATGCTGAGATTATTTCAGTTTTGAACATATGGAATTTTATGTATGAATGAGAAATTCTAAGAAAGAGAGAGAGCATGCCCAGTTAAACCTATGCATATGCAGTAAACAGGAGAAGTGTGTTATTGGGCCTCCTCTTGGAGTTGTGACCTTGGCAGTAATCCCTGAAGTTGTGGAGTAGAAGCCATTTTCCTCAGGAGGAGAGCAACAGGTACGACAGACCCTAGGGCATGCCCAAATGTCAGAGAAAAGAGACTTCTCCATGTGATGGTTTAACAACTCTCACATTATTCATTTCTAGGCCCATAGTTTCATCCAGGTTAACAGCCAACTTATAAAGAAAAGGAGCACTTAGCATATATTTTGATTATAATATTGTTAACAAGTGATTTTACTATGAAGAAGTTAAAGGTCTATCAAATAAAAGAAGTTTGTATTTGTTTTGTTTAACAAGAGAGACTCCATCCATTGCCAGTATTGATAAGAAAGTGGTATTATTTTCTGGGTAGGGAGGACAAAGGTGGTTTTCATCTCAGCAGAAGGGGTAGGAAAGAATGCGCCAAATGCTAGTAAATATCTCTCCCCTCAGATCACCTCTCTGGCAGCATATTTAGCTTACAATATAATTTAGCTTCTCCCAGGTGTTCTCTTTTATTTCATATGTTACTCTTGTCTGTTAATTGCTTCGAAGTGGCCTGAAAGCAGGGGATCACAGTTTGCAACATTTCCAATTAGAAATTTCACTCAAGATATTCCGTAAATGCACCCTAATAATCAGAAGTAGAGACATCTGGCCTCTTTTCCCTACTCATAGAGAATATTATGGTAATGGATCATGAAAATGCACTGTAGAAAGGAATCCCTTTGCTTGTGTTTTCCTGTAGCTCAGACTGAATATTTACTCTAAAAATGAATCAAATGTTGATTTTTCTGTGATTCCCAATTCTTTTTTTCTTCATATCTTCACTTATGTGTATCCATGTATGTACGTCTATACACATATGCATACATACAAACAGATACAAATAAAAGGAACAGGGAAAGTTTTATTTTTTATCTTAAATAAAAATAAAGTTTGATTCTACTTCATCTGAAGTCCATAATTCCTGAGTAGCATGGAGATTAAAAAATCCCCTCCTTCCCATCACTATATTTTCTAGTCTATCCCATATCAATTATTCAGTCATCTGTGGGCAATCCTTGTGCTACTCATACAATACATGGGCAAGTGAAGCCTGGGACATACATTACTAAAGGAATGACCACCTTAAGGGAGATAGCTAAGACAGGTTGGCCATGATCTGAATGATACTCTGAACAGTGAAGAGTGGATTTTGGAAATCAGTTGGACTGTGTTTGACAGTGGTGTTCTGAAATTCTAATTTCATTGCAGTACTCTAAGTACATGCACACGCAACGCAAGAAGGCATCCCCAGGTCCATATATACCTGAGTTTAGTGATATGATGAACCAGTAACCCTTTTCTCTCTCTCTCTCTCTCTCTCTCTCTCTCT
>NW_004524666.1:2849539-2852597 GCF_000260255.1 Octodon degus | reverse complement strand
CTGGGATTACAGGCAAGCACCACCATACCCAGTCTCAGTTGCTCTCTCTCACTGTGCCCTGTGGGCCAGACAAGCATGACACCATAGGGATCAAACCCCAGCCGCTACACTCTGCCGAAGCAGGCGCGTTAGTCCGCTGAGTTATCAGGCTGGACTGAACCAGTAACTGTTACTTATTGATTGATTTCTAAACTATTTCAAAATGGTGAGACATATATTATATTAATAGTCAATAAATATAGGCTACAGTATTTGTGCATCTGGAGTTGGAAGGCACAGCACATCTTTCTATTGAACTAGACCAGCATCTTTTCTTCTTATTTTTATCTTTAAGGAAGTAATGCAGCCAGACACCAAACAATGAAAATGTTTGAAACATCTCAAAACAGAGTGCTTCAATTATTTTTGCTCCCTGCTGCCATTCTATGTAAGCAGCATGAGCAACACTATTCTTCATTTTGTGTCTTAGGTTTTACTTTTCATATCTATAGTTAAAAAAAAAAAAAAGTCTTTAAACAAATGCTTCTGAAATCGAGTCCATTGTCTTTATTTCCCACTGTCTTGTCTTCTAAATCTCTGCTCTCTATTTTTTTGCCTGATCACCAAACAGACACATATTTAACACATCTCTCTGCTTCAGCTTCTATATATAATTCATTGGCACTTGCGCATTCTTCATGACATTTATTAAAGACACAGGGTGGGAAGGGAACTGTATTTTGAGAAAAATTGTATTTTGTTTTGGCCAAACAGATTTGATTTCCTGAAGCCAACTTTTAAAATTAAAGAACATCTATTGGAAAAATGGTGTTTTGTGAATCAGCCCGGGCACAGACACACATCGGGTTTTATGTGTAATCTGGCTCTCAGGTCCTATTTGACAGCTTGTATTTGCTTACTAACCATTGCTCAGCGGGAGATGTTTGAGTCTAGAAAAAGCATTGTTTATAGACATTGTGAAATTCGTCCACTGGCACCATGACTGTAAACATTTAGAATTGTGTGGGGTCTGGTTGCATGAACATTACTCAGAAAATTTGTCACTACAGCAATACTCTTAATTTTCTCCATCAAACTCCTCTTTTTCTTTCCCCCTTTTTTTTTGCCTAAATATAATGAAACTTAGAGCAAGCTAAATTTAAAAAAGTCATCTTATCTATAAGACTGCTTTACTTCTTTTGAAGAATATATATGTTTTCTCTTTCTTAAACACTTCGAGATGTAAATTCCACAATAATTTTTATTAGCATTTTTAATCAGTAACATTTGATTTTTCTATGAGGGACACAGATCATGCTTGGTTTAACAGAATATGTGCCTAATTCTTTTGCTTGTGCTTAATGGATATAGATCAATTGCTTGTGGTCTATCCCAAGGCATTGTTATACACCCAAGTATGAGTTTGGGAAAAACTGAATAATTAAGCATCATAGATTGTCCTTGGGGTTAAAGAGACTTTATTTTCTTGTGGTGGACTGTTCTAGAAATTACATTTCTACTAGAACATGATGTCTTACTAAAACTTTTGGCATGGATTTACTTTTCATTGATGATTTTCTAATCTAATGACAGGATAGAAATCCTATTTCTATCCTAATACTGCATCCTGCATACTTTGATTGTTGTCTCTTGGAAATTCATCACATCTCTTTCATCTGCCTGCTACAGGCCTCACAATACATGTGCTAAGATGACTCAAATTATTACACGTACTACTATAGCGAGAATCTCATTTTAAATTTATTCTTTGAGCACCTATAACATAATTTGTACTTACTAGGATAGTTCCAATTTCTAGTACCTCTTTTGACTGTCACAATGTATTTTAATATCCTCCTTTCATTTAGGCTCTTACCTATTTATTTATTTGTGATATCATTTCCACTATTTTTTCTTGGCTAAATTGAGTTTCATTCTTAGAGGAATAAAAGTCTTCTGGCATTGTGTTCTTGTGCTCTGATAAAGTACAGAGTATTTCAATTCCATTCTTTTGTGTAGGTTGTGAAAGCTAGCCCCAAAACGTGTGAAACCTTAAAGATCGCCGTACAGCTTTGCTACATCAGGGGGAAAAAATGGAAATGTTTGATTTCTAATGTGACAAAATATGCTCAGCTATATTTCAAATTTCTGTCTTTAAGAAGCCATTCCAGTGGCCAGTCGTATGGCCAGGTAAGTGGCAGCAGGCACCTGGTGCCTCCCACGTTCTCGGCTGCTCCGTTTGGCTCCCTCTCTGCGCTCTCTCTGCAGTGGCTCATGTGCACTGCGTGGCTGGCCTCCCGGCCGGGGTCGGCCCGCGTGCTCGCTTCTCTGCCTTCGCATGCGTTTGCCTGTACTTTTTCCTCATCCCTCTCTGATGACTCCTTCCAGGAGTTCTTAGCTAAAATATTGACTTTTTCCTAAAAGCGATATCCTCAACTTTTGCTATTGTTTTCTATACTCTTTTCCTTAGCTATCTCAACTAAGACTGATGGCTTCATTCACTTATTCTCAAATTTAAAATTTCTGCCCCGGAGTTTTATAACACTAAATGATGACATATTCACAGATGCTTTCCTTACAATCCAGATTAAATAAAGTGCCATGTTACATGTTTAGCTTTTTATTTTATTTATTTATTTTTTGGCGGAACTGGGGATTGAACTCAGGCGTTTGTGCTTGCCAGGCAAGCGCTTATCTTACTGAACCATCTCACCGAGCTGAAAATATTCTATTCATGTTCTCTCAGAATTCACATGCTGAAGCTCTATCCATAAATGTAACTATTTGTATGGGGCCTTTTAAGAGGTTCTTTTATTTATTTGTTTTTTACTTAAATTTATTTATTTGGTACAAGGTCTCATTACATCTTGGACTCATTATGATCCTGCTGTCTCAACCTCCCCAGCGCTGGGATTATAGGCTTGAGCCAGCATACCAGCTTTCAGTGGCTGGCATGGCATGCAGTACCCACGATCGAACTCAGGTCCTTATGGTTGCCACGCAGGCACTTAGACAGCTGAGCTATCCCCCAGGTCTGTTTAAATGAGATTCTCAGTATGTGACACATTCCCATTAGATC
>NW_004524666.1:2847981-2849439 GCF_000260255.1 Octodon degus | reverse complement strand
TTTCTGGTTTCTTTTGTCATTTATTTCCAGTTTCATTGCACTGTGGTCAGATAATGTGCATGGGATAATTTCTGTTTTCTGGCATATACTTAAGCATGATCTATGTACCAGTTAGTGGTCTATTTTATATTTTGGCAAAACCGGGGATTGAACTCAGATCCTTGCATTTGTCAGTCAGGCGCTTATCCTACTGAGCCATCTCCCCGGCCCCTAGTGCTCTATTTTAGAAATGACCCATGTGTAGCTGAGAAAAATGTGTACTCAGCTATGTTTGGGTGGAACACTCTGTATATGTCCACCAAGTCCATTTGTTTCAAGCTCTGGTTCAGTTCTGTTATTTCTTTGCTAAGTTTTTGTCCAGATGACCTATCTTTTGGAGATAAGGGGGTGTTAAGTTCTCCTGTTGAAATTGTGGTATTGGATATTAGATTTTTCATGTCCATTAAGATTTGCTTTAGATAGTTGGGTGCTTCCGTGTTTGGTTCATACATATTCATGAGTGTTACCTCTTCCTCTTGAATTTTTCTCCTAACCAGTATATAGTGGCCTTCTTTATTTCACTTGATCATTGTTGGTTTGAACTTGAGACTGTCTAAGAATAGAATTGCTACCCCTGCTTTTTTCTGAGGAGCTGGGTCATGTAGTATTGTGTTCCATCCTTTGACTTTCAGCCTGTGAATGTCTTTATGAGTTAAATATGTTTCTTGTATACAGCATATTGTTGGATTTTGTTTCCTAATCCACTGTGCCAGTCTATTTCTCTTAATTGGTTAATTGAGTCCATGTACATTGATGGTTAGAATTGAGATGTATTGACTTATGGTTGCCATGTTATTTACCTGTTGTCGTTTCCTCCTTTTTCTCCTGTGTTTAATTGCTTGCCCTACTTAGTTGGTTGCTTCTGATCTCATTCCTGGAGTTTTGATCATTTTGGTTCCTCTCTAGAACATCTTTCATTAGCCTGTGTAGGGTTGGCTTTGTAGTCACAAAATCTTTAGCTGTTCTTTGTCATGAAAGTATTTCCCTTCTCCATCAAACTTGAAAGAGAGTTTTGCAGGGTATAGTAGTCTGGGCTGGAATTTGTTTTCATAGAGGACCCAAAGTACTCTGCTCCATACTCTTCTTGCCTGCATGGTTTGTGAAGAGAAGTTGGCCATAATTCTGATGGGTTTTCTTTTGAATGTGATCTGCTTCTTTTCTCTAGTGGCTTTCAGTATAATATTCTTGTGCTGAATTTCTGGGATCTTGACTTTTACATTTCTCGGTGTGTTTTTCATTGGTTTGAGGTTATTTTGCATTCTGTATGCTTCGGTTATCTGAATGTCAGATTGTTTCCTCATATTTGGGACGTTTTCTGCTATTACTTTTGCCCATTTTTTTAATGTCATTTGTATTGACTCCTTCTTTCTCATTGATGCCTGTTATTCTCACATTGTTCATCTTTGCATCATCTTGCAG
>NW_004524666.1:2841585-2847881 GCF_000260255.1 Octodon degus | reverse complement strand
GTGCTGTTTATTGATCCAATTAAGTATTAAATTGATCACTTAATGACTGGTTGTACTTGGGGGAAGCCAGTCTGAAGGAGGGCTAGAACTAAGCTTTCCTTTTTCTGTATTGGGACTCCAGTGTTCATTTCTGTCATTGGGTATTTAGCAACAACGTACTTTAACTGAAGGAAATGTTCAGGAAGAAGGGACCTTACAAGGGTTAACACTTAGAAAATGAGTACTTAACAAAGAGAACTTCCTAGTTGCGTGCAGAAAGATAGCACAGATACGTCATAGAATAACATTTCTAAGTTTGTTGCACTAGGGCACCTTCCAAGTGCATCCGTAGTTCTGTCTACTGCTAAAACAAACAAACAAACAAATAAATAAATAAAATTTGGAATCAAACTTGTTTTCTTCATTTGGCAACATGTTTCAGACACTTGCTCATCCTCGCCATCCTTGTATAAGACCTGTTATTTGGAAATAAATATAAAGTTATTGGAAAGTGCCCAAATCCAGCAACAGGAAGCTAGATCCACTTCAAATATTTCTTGTCTATTTTGTCTTCCAGGGATAGCCTGCTCTGATCTTTCTTTCCTATCTGGTAGCTCAAATTTTAAGGTACAGTTTCTTTTTTTTTCTTTTACTTTAAGCAGTGTGTGTTAATCCACTAAGGTTATATATGCTCTTTGTGCATAAATACATGGATGTGTACTTTTGTAAGAGAGAAAAATTTCCCAATATATGCAATAATGTGGGTACCTGAACAACGAACTCAGAAGAGGCTATCTGGCCCAGGCGAACAGCTGATGCAGGCTCCAAGGGAGTGGGGGGTCCTGTTTATTTCTCTTAATGCATCATGATCAGAAATCATGGCCCTGAGTTTTACCCAGGTTTGAAATGATCATTGGCAGACTCCTACTTACATTTTCTATGTGCTGTTTACTGTTTCAACTCTTTGTACCTTTATAATGCTAACTATTTCAAGGCTTAAATTAGCCATTCACAGCTTTGAGCTCTTCACAGTAGTAAACGTTTGTATTAATCAAGTAAGTAAATTTCAAAATCTGAAGCTAGAATTTAAATGACAGTTATACTGCTAACCAGAAATTCCTACTCAGCAGTAAAATACTGACTGATTTAACTAGAAAGACATATATCAAAACTGTTGTTGGAACTACTAGGTTTAAAATATAGATATTTAGCCTCACAGTGTTTCAAAGGCATGCATGAAAGACACATTTACAATGATTTAACTTCTCTGGCTAAAATAGTTGTTCAAATTTAAAGGTTTAGAAAAAAATCTGTATTTTACTGATATAGTGCCTTTGGATTATAAAGAGGCAACATCTTAATATGAAACAAAGATACTACATGAACAGATTTAAAATCAGCCAGATATCCTTTGACTACTTTGCATTTCAAATATATAATTTAGAGTAATTGATGGCTAGGAATAAAAAATATATTCTGGATGAGTAAAAGAAGTGACTTTTTTTATCCAAGCAAAGACTTTTATTTCTTGTAGCAGAATCTTCTAATGCCTATAAGATCAGATTTTTCTTTCTCCCTTTACTAAGAGAACAATGAGTTTTCTGGGGTTAGGAGAGTGCCTAACTAGAATACTACATTCCCTCTCCTTTCCTGCAGGCAATGATAGTTAATGATACATAAGCCAGAGTCCTAGGGCAGACTTTTAGAGTATTCGTAAAGAGAACTGAGTCATCTGGGAGAGTGCCCCCATTTTACCCATCATTCTTTATGCTTTGTCCTATTTGGAACATGAAAGTAATGACTGAGCCTTAGGCATGTTGAAATGTTGAAGTGGCCTTGAGAATTGAAGCTAGATACTAATGACGGAGACATAGCAAAAAGGGAATGATCTTGGGCAGAGGTGATGTCATGTAGTAGATACACTAAACTTCCTACCTTCTGGCTTTTCTAAAGATGGAACATAAGCTGTTACCTTCTTTAAGCTATTCAACTGGGATTTTGTTTCCGAGACAAATAGAATTCCTAAGTGATGGATTTTTCAATTAAGAATAGTGCTTAATTAAAAAAAAAAAAAACCTCAAATCTGAATCTGTCTACTCAGCTTCCTGACAGGTCTATGAATCAATGAAAACATAAGTCCATACAATTTCATATCTCCATCACAACTACAAAAATATTTCTTTATTCACAAAATAGACACTAATTTCCAACCAAATGTTTTCTTTGACTCTTGTTGCAAGCACGTTGAAAGGAAAGAAAAGAGATTAATCTAAAATCATCCCCATCAAGAAAAAAACCACCTTAAGCATATGTTAAAAATAAAAATTCTGCAGATAAAAGCACCAACTGCTGAAAAAGGGTTTAAAACCTGGGTCTTAGGGAAGCAATGTGAGTTAGAATAGCATATCTTGGGAAGAACACAGCAAATACAAAAAGACAGTGGTGGCACTTGAAGGCTGAATTATAATGGAAAAAGACAGCAAGAAGAGAAAATTTAGGATCCTCAGAAACCAGAGATAAATTTTTTTCTTTAGTGAATGTAATCAAGGTTTGTATGGGAATACATTTAATATAAGACACAGAGTTTATAGGATTCTTTTATAATATTCTTTGAAAAAGGCAAAAGCAGAAGAGCTTGGAGATTTGCCCACACACTAGAGACTCAAAGAATCCAGTGAGGGCCTAAATCCCATAGCAATATCCTCCAGGAGTCCAGCTAAAAACCCAGAACCCAGAATAAGATCTCATGCATGTCTGTATCAGGAGTCTGCCCCGGGAAAGCCCACAGGTCAGTGTGAAAGGGGATGAAGGATCTATGCCAGGAGGTCCGCATGGAAGCCAAGAAATGATGCTCGAGATTATTGGCCAGAGCACCCCCAAAAAGCAACACAGCTATTGTCAGAGACAGTGAGGACTCAAGCTCCTCTGATGATAATATCTGGATTTGTATCAAGAAAACCAGAGGAACAAGCTTCTCCAGGAAAATCAACAGCATGTCGTCTTCCCCTCCAGCTCTGCTTTTCTGTTGTTGGCAACAGTCCTCAGGCAGGCCTTCCACAGCCCACACCATCATACTGATTCAGTTCAGCAGGGTGTTCCTCTTTGACCCTTAGATAATCTACCACACCAACCTTTCCTAAAAGTTGTTCATTAAAGACTTGGGATTTATCTGACTTTATCTAAGAAGAGCTTCTTAGAGTCCTTTCTATCTATCCTGAAATGTCAGTTCCATTTATGACATTCATAGGCACCAATAGCATTTATGTATTTGAAGTTACTATTAGAAAATAGAAAATGAAAACTTTTCAGTTGAGAATTAAACAACCATTCTTTAATGTCAAATATTTACTAGCTGTGGTAGGTAGTGCATTCATGTAGTTCCATCTACATTACATATACTACATTTTGAATTTTGAAGATAAAATAAGAATTATTATTATTATTGTTATTATTATTTTGATACAGGGGCTCACTATGCCCTTGGGACTTGTAGTGCTCTTCTGATCTTCAAGCTATCTCCCCAGCCCAGAATTATTTCAATATTATAAAATTTAAGGTATAAATTTTAAATTTTTATTCCAATATTATTTCATTATACATATGAAAAAATTAAAAACAAAGACTGTAGAATCTCCACAGAGATATAGAAGCTCACAACAGGGTCAATTAATGTTAGAAAATATTGCCCTGTATGAAACTGAATCCTCTTTTTTTCTGTTCACTGTAAATTTTACAGTCCTTTGTGGTAGGGCAGCAATTAAAACACCTTATAACATATTTCCTTTTGCTTTATAATTATCCTAAGGCTGCCTATTTTCCTTATGAGACTATAAGTTGTGGAATTTAGTTATACACAAAATTAATGTATTAATATATGCTTCAGATAGTAGATGCTCAGTAATTATTGTTGCACTATTAGTGAGTAGTGAATAATTAATAGCAATGATACCAAAAATGGACTCATTGTACTGAAAATATTTCACTTTGCACTTTTGCTCTTGTTACCACTTCTTTCTTTCAGCAAATACTCTTTACATGCATTATGTCTTTTATTTCAGATGATTGCACGAAGTTTGTTAAGTACATATGTAGGAATCCCTGCATCTTCCACTACATTATACCCCGGGGTGAAATGCGACATCTGTTGCACTATGCACAACACGGTACCAGAACAATTCTATTACCCAGGAGAAACATCAAGTCTGACTGAAAACACAGTGGCTCAGATTTAGAAGAGTCAAATATAATTACCCAAAGATAAATTTGACCAAGGAAGGAGAATAAAGCTGTTGCCAAAAATCCATTGACTCATTTGGGACAGCATTAAAATAACCCTAAGGCAGTTAGTAAGGCACAAGGTTACATGTCACATAGTTACACACAAAAATATTTTTGCCTCAAGATCACATGAAAAATTAGAAGTCGCAGATTCAGCTTTTAAGAATACTTAGATTTTCTTCAATTTTCACATTGCAATAGGAATTATGGGAAATAAATGCAATAGTAGTAAATAACTACAAAAGATTCAATATTACAAGTTCAAGAATCAGTCATTGTAGATTCAGCTGAACAACTTTAATTTGTGCAGCTTTATATCATAGATATTTTATTTTTTTTATTCAAGAAAATGAGAAAGCAGGTGCTTTAATCCACTGACCTATTAGGCCAGACCTACAATCCTCTTTAACTTAAAGATTAAATGAATATATTTAACACATTAAGTAGTATATTCAGTGTATATTTTAAAGAGTACTTAAATATGTCATGCCTAGAATCTTTTGTCTTTCAAAGATCGCCCTCTCTCCTATTAACATTATAAAAGTAAAAAAAAATTATAAAAGTGAGCTAGCCTCACTAAAATTCACATGTAACTATGAGGATTGGGAGAATGTAAGGAACCCCTAGACTGCTGGGCTGCACTTCCAAGAAAAAGAACTAAGTTGTGAGTGCTGAGGTTTCTCACTGATTATTTTAAGGTTTCAGTTTTGTCACCATGTTTCTTAAGATTCTAGAACAAGCATCAAAGAGAATACATGCCTGAGTATTTTGACTTTCTGCAGAATGACACCAAATCTTAGTGGGACTGCATTCCCAAGCTGTGTATCTTCTCTGTTAAGGCCAATTCCTGTACCTCAGTTAAAATGCCCTACTAGCAATATCCCTAAGATGCCTGCATAGTCTTCCTTATACTCCTAAAAACTTCTGTTCAAAATCAAGTGGACAAAGGATCTACAATCTGAGGTACAGGATCTCAGGATAAATCCTGAGGGGATTTGACTAAACTTATCAGATCCAAAAGCTACAAGTCTTGTTGCATAGGTCTTGCTTTATCTTGGTCTAAACCATCCAGCAGGAAAGTATAAAAATGAAGTATAAGAAGTAAAGTCATGGTGTTATGTTGAGCTGTAGGGGAGTCAGGTCAACAATTTCTGACATTGCCAGTCAAGCAGAAGACCCAATACTATTATGGACTACTGGACTCTTTAGAGTATTTTGCTAAGTTAACACACCTAAAAATAATATTCAAATGATGGAACTAAACAAAAAAAGGGATACAGATGAATGTCATTTTGTATCTGTATATTCAAAATGGTCAGGATAGATATATAGTTACATTTTCTTAATGAATAGAGGGATTTGTTTTAATAGTGTTTGTAAAAAGGATATCATGTCAGCGTCTTGTACAGAAAATAACCACTAGGAAGAGAGTATGCAATGTGTTAATTATTGAAACTGTCCTACCAATTTCATTTGAAACTGTATCATTGCTATTTCTTTCTCAATAAAATTATGGAAAAAAATCAAGAGTTATTCTCTGTTTGAATTTATTATTCTTTCATCACATTGTCATGTTATTCCTTTGCCTCTTTAGTTTTTAATCAATGTAGAATAGCTCTTTATCTAACTTATCTGGCTTTTCCCAACTACACCTATCAAGAATGGAATTACAAAGCCTTTCATGATTTTTTTGCCATAATTTCACTGATAAACAAACAGCAATGAGACAGTTTCAAATCAAATCGGTAGGACAGTTTCAATAATTAACACACTGCATACATACTTCTTAGTGGTTAATTGCTGCACAAGATGCGGACTTGATATCCTATTTATAAAACACCATTAGAACAAATCATTCTATTCATTAAGAGAATGTAACTATATATCTATCCTAACCAATTTTAATACACAGATACAAAATGGACATTCATCTGCATACACTTTTTTTGTTAAGTTCCGTTATTTGAATATTATAGGTGTGTAAACTCAGCAAAATATTCTAAAAGAGTCCAGTAGCCCATAATAGTATTGGGTCTTCC
>NW_004524666.1:2829258-2834730 GCF_000260255.1 Octodon degus | reverse complement strand
AGTTCAGGTGCAGATCTACAAAGTTTGGATTTATCCCGCTGTTTCTGGCTTGGATCTGGCTGCTGTGCTCAGCTCCTTCCTGCTGCTGCCCTTGAGGGTGAACCTGTTGTGCCCCTGTGGCAAGATTTTCTGCTCCTGGACTAGTTGGGTGGTTCTATCCTCTACTCTCTCTGTAGGGATTGCAGCTGCATGGTTACACCCCAGGCCTGTATGCCAGGCCTGAGCTGATCCTGGAGGGGACAAGGTGGAGTACGGGGGAGGTGCAGCTCTCCTACACACTCACTGGGTCTGGGCCTGGACTGGGTCTGGGGGTTGCGCAACGTGGCAGAAATTCCTACTCAGTGGGCGGGGTGGGGGAGGTGCTACAGAGTGGTGGGGGCATCCCAAAGGGGAGGAAGAGGGTCTCACCTATACTGCACCTTGCTGGACCCAGGAGTGGGTCCTGCCAGCTCAGGGTACCCAGAAGCTCTCCCACACACTCTCCGCACCTGGGCTAGGACTGGGTCTGGGGGTTCTGGGAACATGGCAGAAATTCCTACTAGGCGGGCAGAGTGGGGGAAGTGTTGTGGAGTGGTGGGGTGCATCCCAAGGGGATGGAAGAGGGTCTCACCCACGCTGCTCTTTGGCTGGGACCAGTAGTTGGTCCCGCAGGCGCAGGGTAGCTGGAAGCTCTCCCACACACTCACTGGACCTGGGCTAGGACTGGGTCTCCTCTCCTGATTTTTAACCAGACAGTGTAAGCTTTACTTTTCCCACAGCTATCCACACATTTATACCTATCTTAACCTCTTTTTCACCTTAATTATGGTTATATTTTGTAAATCTGTTTTTAGCTATTTGAGGTCAGACAGAATATTGATTTCATACTCATCACACTCATTTGGAATTTCTATATATAATGTAAACTAATTTATAGATGGTAGGGAAATAAAAGGGTGGACAGAAAGTCTGAGGCAAAGGGATTACTAAAAGATAGGAGGAAAATTCTAGTAGTTGCAAAAATGAAAGTTATGAAAATAGTCACTATTTTAGTTTTGGTGGTAGATTTATGGATGAAAAATTACCATTCAGATATGTGTTATTTACTTTCAATTGTACTTCACAAAAGCTGTTATCAAAGCCATGTTTATCAAGTAAAGAAAGTAGAAATATTCTTTTTGAAAGTACAGATGAAATATAATTTTCTAGACTCTGGAATGTTGGACAAAGTTTTATCTATACAGAAAGAACAGCTATAAAGTCATAAAGAACTCGACTTATTTTTGAAATAAACAAGATAAAGAAATACATGGACAAAATAATATTAAAGCATGAGCTTAAACTCCAGGCAGGGACTTCTCAGATAGTTGAATTTTATTTGAAAGAATAAAAGAAATTATTGAAGTTTATTTTAGCATGATCTTGTTTTTATGTAACATGTTTTAAATACAAGCAATTGCTCTTTTTGCAATGCATACAATGAGTCCATGTGCCTGTATGTTGGGTGGGCATGACATATGAGGGAGGGGGTGGAAAGTAAACAAAGAAAGACCAAGTATCTTGGCTTGCAATGGTATGAAAAAACACAGAAAAGTGTGAAAGAATTCTCGATACATTTTACATATCAAAGTAATGGTGCTTGTAAACAGTTTTAGTAAGTGCAGAATCAGACAGAGAGAAAGTAAAGCATGATTGATCTTCTTGCTCTGGGCAGCAAGCAGAAGTAGGTTCAATTTCCTGAGCATGGAAAGGGCTCCTGGAGGCACAGAGTTCTAGCAGGAAAATCAGAGCTCTGCTTGGATACTCTATTTCAAGTGTTAAGAATTCTGAAATTGGAGTCTGGAATTCAACGTAAAGCTGAGGTTGAAGATCAGCATTTGCACACGCACACACACGTCAATTGAAAGAGTTTGTATAGTTTCTTCTTTATTTCACTGAGATTGTGCTCCACATACTTGTGGGGTGTAGAAATGGTCCCTTTGGTTCTGAAGCAGTCTTAGTCAGTCTTGATCTTCCTCATACAGAGTGGGCATCTTGCTAGGCTTGGAGATTATAGTGTGTGATGAGTCAAATAATTTTTATTAAAACATAGATCCTATGTGCAAGGCATATATTTTACTTGGCTACCAAAGAAGCAGCAATCTCTGTCAGCTCTGGTAGGCTTTCCCCTAAGGTGACTTCATAACAACTATAGAGAATAGTTTTAATTATCAGTGATTTCACTCTCATTCTCTGACTTCATAAAAGAACCTTATATTATGTGGAAACGGACTATCATTATATTGATGCTATTTAAAAACAAGGGAAAAGGGCTGGCCAGATATCTTAGCAGATTAAAGTGCCTGCTTAGGCAGACACAGAGGCCAAGGTTTTGATTCCTGCGACGGTCCTGCCCCCAGGCACGCTGAGATGGCCATTGAGACTGGGCATGGAGGCACGCACCTGTAATCCCAGCACTTGGGGGGCTGAAAAACAGATCACTATGAGTCCAATCTGTGTAGTGAGACCCTGTAGATCCTGAACTAAATACATTAAAAAACAAACCAACAAAGAAAAAGACATGAAAAAACAAAAACAAAGGAATGAATGCTATTCCTCAAGATAGAGAGTAAACAATCCTCAATTTAGAAGTTCATTGTTCACAAATGGCGGAATTCAGAAATCTGGTCCGGGAAAAGGGTCTAGCACCAATCACTGATTATACATAGGCCAGGGGATTGGAGGAAAAATAAGAGTGCATAATATCAATAAACTCAAAGGGAGAGGCTTATAAGGAGCGCTAAATGACATTAAATTCTGTTGGAGGTCGTCTAAGATGCAAAACAGACTGTGCAAATGTCATATTTTCTCTTACATCCAGTATCTTGGGCAGTGCCTGGCACTCGGGAAACTGTTGATAAAATATGTGGAGTGACTGCAGTAACATTCAATCATATCCCCCATGAACGACCATGATGAACCATGGCTTATTATTGTCATGGTATCTGTGCTGTGAGAAAGAAATAAGATTATACGGACTGTTATGCAAGAGAACATTTTCAAGTACAAAGGAAAAGCGCAGGGAATTGGAAAATTTATTTGCAGCAGGAGTACAGTTCAAAATAATGCAATCGTTGTAATGAATGACTTCAGTTTTTCTAGGTTCTAACTCGTCCTTTTACTGTGAGAGCTAGAAAGCTCTTTGAGGATATGTATTTTAAAAAGAAAAGCACAGCTGAGATTGAGCATAAAATGGAAACTTTCCAGTTCTCCATCAATCAGTTGGATGAGTAGTGAGGGCTGACCTATTTGTTACCTATTATGCTAATTTCACAAGGGCTGCAAGTACAAGGGTAGTATTCTTCTATGTGCTAGAAATATTATTTCAAAAAGTTTTGAAATCTCTGTCACTAAGACCTATTCATAGAAATAGTCAATTTTCAATTGCCAGGTAAGATTGTAATTTATTTCACTTACACTGGAGAAGGAGAAAACAATAAATATCACTTTATTTAAAAAACACGTACAGAAAACTAAACTTCGATCCCCCTTTCTTGGCTTGGATAATTTATCTTTCTATAAGTTAACTCCTAAGGGCATCTTCCTTGAGTGTTTCCCTTGATTTATGACTGCTTTTCTATTAAACCTTTTTCAAGCAGGGCCAATGTGACTACTGACTGATGGACAGAGTATAAACCTTCACTAAGACACTGGGATCTGAGGGTTCTAATACTGTAAGAGATCAGAGAAAGAGGTTGTTACAAAGGAATTTGAAGATATAAGCCAATAAGCCAGATCTCTGTAAAGTGTACACTCTATCCAGTTATTTATTTATTTATTTTGGATTCAAGCAACATTTCTTCAGTCTAATTCCAAAGGCTTATGTGTTTATCCTCTGATACAAGCTATTTTAGTCCTAAATTTTTATAAAAATGGAGCATACTAATTATCTGGTGAGAAGTTGCATGTAGATTTTGCAGTATAGATTTTCAGTTTTCAAATATATGTTCTTACAAAATATGTATATTATATAATAGTTCTATGAAATATATGTTATATATAATCATAGGTAATATTTATTATTATCATTAATTTTTAAATGTTCAATTTTTGTTGTTATATAGGAATAGAAAATTACCAAGAAAGTTTGAAAACTCAGAAATATTTTTCATGACTGAAAATATATGTACTTGTGACAAGTAAACATAGTATACCAGGGCCCACTTTAGGCTGTTAGCATAAGCAAAAGGGAGGGTGTGTAGGCAGCAATATGTTCTGGGAAATAATATTATTGACATGGCAGTTTAGTTTATACAAGAAGATTGATATCTGGGTTGAAGAGAAACTTCAGTGGTTGGGGGAGAAAGAATGAAGTTTCGTTTCTTAGGAGGTAAGGATACACATGTTTGGGTGCTGTGTCTTGTGAAACTCTGCAAAACTCCTAGGGGAAAGACCATGAAGAAATGAAGGCAAGAGTGAAAATATAGAAAGCTGAGGTCAGGGGAAGCCCTCTTTCTTGATTTAAGCAAAGAGACCCTCAGCTTGATCGCCTCATGTTCTCAGAGCTGGCCTTGCTTTAGCCCCAATGTGTGATTGTATGACTGATCTTCAGTTTCAGCAGCTCCACACATTTGGTCTGCTTCATGGTTCCAATAAAATCAAGGGAAATCATGAACATGGGGCATGGATACAAGTTACCAATTTAGTATAGGCATAATGAAGAGAATAGTTAAGAGCAGCACCACTCACAAGGGAAGCATGTTGAGGGTTTCATTAAACCCACTCAGATGTGGAAACAGAAATGGAATTTTAAATTATAGTTTCAGAAGATTTGAAGCCTTAAATGTGCAAGAATAGCTCAAGATTTGGATTTTTTATTGTATTTTTAAAAAGAGAGTACAAATTATAATTAAATCAGAAAAATTACAAGTGTTATAGAATTTCAAAGTAATTAACAAAGTAATACGAATTTCACAGCATTTGTTGTAATGCATAGTGTTCTTTCCTAACCAGTTATTCATATTACCAAACATGCATGCAAAATTGGAAGAAGAAAAAAAGAAGCGCATAAGAAATTAAGAGGAGGAAAAGTTCAAACAATTGAAAAGAGAGACCAAACAAATTAAAGCATTAACTATTTTTCACAGACCAACAAAAATGCACAGTACAGTTGTCCAAACCATCCTGCTTAATATACAGATAAATCTCTTTCCCCTGCTTTCTCTCCTGTCCTTTTCCTCAATTCAGTAACTCTTTGCTTTTGAATCATTTCATTCACTTCTCCCAGTATCTATTGTATCTTTCAGATTCCATTTTCTCTTTCAGATTCTCACACTGAGACAATGCAATGTTTGAACATGTGGGTCAAATTTATTTCACTTAAGAATATGCTCTCTAGTTGCATCCATTTACCAACAAAAGACTCAAATTTATCTTGTTATAGATGAATAGTACTCCATAGTGTAAATATACATCTTTTTGTCCATTCTTCAGTTGAGAGGCCTCTGTGTTGTT
>NW_004524666.1:2828210-2829158 GCF_000260255.1 Octodon degus | reverse complement strand
TTTCTCTCCATGTGACTCTCCTTAGGCACACTCTACATCATTGATCACTTTCGTCTTTGGCCCCATAATCTCCTTGATCAGAAAATTTGAGACACTACCGAGTTACATGACATTACAGTACAAGTTCTCATATGTCCTGAGTCTTAATTGACCTTAGAAGGCTAAGGCCAAAATGTTGGCTTTCCTTGCATCCCTCCTTTTTTTCTAATTTTGGTCTGAAAACTTAGGTTGTTAACCATCCAGAAGACAAACTTGTTGTTATTATTGAACAATTTAGGCTGTTAGGATTAACCTCACTATCTGTCTGCATATGAAACATCTTAGGCATAATAAGGAACAGGTATTTTTCATCAAATATTGATATGTTGAACTTTAAGTCCCTATGGAATATGATAAAAAACATTAAAAAATTAGAATATATTTTAAAAATAGGCAAAAAGAATTATATACTTCTCATGTTTGCTCATAAGTCAAAAAATCTCACCATATACAATCTTGAAGCAGGACAGTCCCACAATATTCCTTTTCCTGTCTCTTGCTTGCCTTCACCACCCCCTTCTTCTTGAACAACCATCTACATGAAAGACATCATAGCAGCTGGCACAAGCAGCCCATATTCAGCAGACCAGAATGACAGGCACTCCAAGCGTGAAACTACTATTACAAATTAACATCTGCAGTGCAGTAGCCTAATTCACAGGTATCAGTATATATCGTTAGTCAAGGTGATAAACTTTGCAAATAACTGCTAGATTAAAAAATCTTCTGAAGATTCTCGGAATCATTGCCTTGTTCATCTTCTACACATAACTGTATGGCTTGTCACTGTCATGTTTCCTAGCTCTTCTCCATTCCCTCTCTTGATTAGTTAGTCCTTGAGATCCTGCTTTCCTTTTACTTGTATTATATCTTTCTATTTGTATTTCTTCTTTTGAGTTCTTATACGAG
>NW_004524666.1:2826453-2828110 GCF_000260255.1 Octodon degus | reverse complement strand
AGAAATGGGCATCCAAGATGAACACACACTTCTCAAAGGAAGAAATTCTAGAAGCTAATAAACACATGAAAAAATGCTCCACATCACTATCCATTTGTGAAATGCAAATTAAAACAGCACTGAGATACCACCTCATCCCAGAAAGAATGGCTATCATAAAGAAATCAACCAACAACAAATATAAGGTGGCTGAGTGTGTTTGCAGTTGTGTGTGCATCTTCTAAATTGTTCTCTTGATCATCAGGTCTGTCTTTATACCAGTACCATGCTGATTTTATCACAGTAGTTGTACAGTATAATTTCTGTTTTAAAAACTACCCAGGATAGACAAATGAAAGGTTCACTCCATTAGGATAGCTTGTACATACATGTCTGGATCTCAAAGCGAGCCTAATACATAAAAAGTGAATAAAATAATATTGTTTTCATATGCTTGAGGAAATGAAGTGAGCGAGATTCCTGAATGCTCCTACGATGTGAGAGTAGTGAAAAGTGGTTCGGATTCTAATCATTTGAAGCTAAGCCAGGGGTAGTGCAATGTGCCTGTGTACTTACTTCCTTGGAATGCTAAGGTAGGATCTCCAAAAGTGAGGCACTCAGGACCAGCCTAGGCAATGTAGCAAGATGTCGTCTCTTAAAAAAATAATAGAAGGAGCAAAATCATCTGTGAAAGACTTACTGCAGCATTTTAAAACAGGCAATATGAGGTAAGTCTCCTGAGATCTCATTGCTCTGTGAGTTTACATCTAGTTCCTAAATCAGGTTAAGAAACCTGATCAGGGCCAGCCAGATAGCCCAGCACACTAAAATGCCTGCTTAGGAAGAGCACAGTGGCTGGGGTTCAATCTCTAGTTTGCTATGCCTGCCCCACTCCTGTGATGGCAACTGAGATTGAGCATGGTGGCATGTGCCTGTAATCCCAGTGCTTGAGAGGCTGAAAACAAGAGAATCACTATGAGTCCAATCTATATGGTGAGACCCTATAGACCCTGTAAAAAATACATTAAAAATTAAAGAAATATCTGTTCAACAACCCAGGTTATAGATCTTTGACTCAGAGTTAAAGATGTTCTTATGCTTTCACGCAGGTTCTTTATTTTTACAAGGAAGGTAAATAAGATGCTTCTCAGTTGTGCAGTGTGTCTGAAACAGAGTCATGGCTCCACTCCTGTTCAGTAGACATTTCACCCAATAAAATTTTGTTTTGGAATTAATTACTACATAAACGTGATTTTTGCATAACACATTACATAATCCAGATGACTTTTATTTCTGAAAAAAATCATATGACAGCTCATTCTATATCTTTCAAAAGATTCTCTCTTTAAGGCTTTTACTGTGGGTTAGGCAATTTATAATAATTGAGAAAGTAATGGAAATGTAGAAAAGAAAATAGATGGCAGACACTGAAGAATTAATGCTAAAAGTTTCCACCTGTACTTTGTGGAGACTAATAGCATACGTAATCACACCTAAATGTCTATTTAAAATATTTCACTAAAGACTACTTTGCAGCAAAGTACACTAATGGCAAATCATGTTCTTAAAACAAGTAGTAATAAGGTGTTGTGGCAGTTGAAAATAATCCTTCCAAAGCTTATAAAGTACTTAAACACACACCTTTGATTTTGTACACTTAAAACTTCCTAAGAAAACT
>NW_004524666.1:2822750-2825838 GCF_000260255.1 Octodon degus | reverse complement strand
CTAGAAGGAAATTTATTAAAAGTTCTTGTTTAATAGTCCAGAAATTATAACATCATAAGCTTCGTATATAAAAACAATAACAAACATGTAATACATATAAATAATTATCCATAACATAATTATTATCCATTACGTGCAGTATGCACATATCTACTACACATGTATGTATATATCCACGCACATTTCATTTCCTTATTTCAATTGTATTCACATGTAAAAATTGTACACATCATGGAAACTGACCTCACCAGTAATTTTAAATTACTATATTTGATTTATTCAAAATTAGAATAGAAAAACCTGGCCAAATTGGCTATTTCTTCCACTATATGAAGTTTCTTTTAAAACAACTGTACCCCTTTTCTTTAGTGGGTGTCTGAGGAAAGTTGCAAGGAAGGAGCAAAGCCAGCCCTAGAGAGAGGCCACCAGAGCTACAGCCAGCAGAAGTGTCACAGAGGTGGAACCACATTGGGCTCACAGTTTGCTAGAGACTACCTCAGATGTTGCACATGGAATTACAGGACTTAATGTTTGCTCTTCTAGATTTTGGACTTGCTTTTGTCCCACTGGTTTGTATCCCCCAGTTTGCACCTTTTGGAATGGTGATGTTTGTCTTGTGCCTTTGAATGTTGAAAGTGCATAACTTTTCATTTGTACAGGTGCTCACAGCTGAGTTTGTCTTAGATCTTGGAGGATGTTTGGGACTTGGAATTTTAAGCATTGCTGAAACTGTTAGGAATTTGGCAACTCTTACAGATAGCCTATGTGCCTTTTGCATAAAGGAATGTGCATGAGTCTTTGGGAGGATTCTTAGTAATAGTTAAACTTATGTTATAATGTTTAAATTATGAAATTTTAAGAATAAGCATATCTCTATATCTTGAGACTGGTTTAAAGAAACATATCTAGTTGCTAAATTGACCAGGGTTTTATTAAAATAATTTTATTGAGAAACAAGTAGCAATGAGACAGTTTCAAAACCAATTACTAGTACAGTTTCAATAATTAATACATTGCATATTGTTGTCTTCGTGGTTATTCATTGTACAAGATGCAGACATGATGTCCACAATAATATTAGAACAAATCTCTCTATTCATTGAATAAGGGAATGTAGCTGTATATTTATTCAACTATTTTGAATATACAGATACAATATAGTGGTTCACTTGTATCCCCCTTTTTGTTAAGTTTTGTAAGAGCAGGGTATTCCATTGTCATTTAAATATTGTAGGTGTGTGAGTTCAGCAAAATAATCCAATATAGTCCAGTAGTCCATAATAGTAGTGGGTTATCCATAGGACTGGCAAAGTCAGAAAGAAAGGAAGGAAACAAAAAAGTAAAAGAAAAAACAGCCTATCTTTTGCACTTTACAATGTATTTCTGTATGACATTAAGCTTAGACCATGGATATAGTATTCAATAAATGTGCAATGACTTTTGAGCCATTTCCTTGGCCCTGGGAAGGCAGATATGGTAGGGTACCAGTTTGGGCCATGTTGAGGATATGTGCTAAGCAATAGTTGGAGAGGATGTGCAATCAGATAGATGTGGACACTGACACCACCGAAAGGAGCTCCGACTTCTGTACTTGAGCTGTTTCTTGGCCTTTACCTTGTTGGGAAAACAGATCTGCATGTAATTTGAATTGGAAGCCTTTTATCACTGATCACAATTTACTAGTGAAGATTTAAAATAAATAAAAAGGGAAAAACAAAAACAAGAAAACAAAACTTATTGCTCTTTATATTAGTTTAAGAGTTGTAAAAAAGAAGAGGAAGGTGAATGAAAAATTGTGCATTTCACCCTTTTATATTTAAAACATGAGTCATCAGAATTATATTTCCCTTCGGAGGAATGGCCAAAAAGATATAGGAAGCATTTAAAAAGCATTGAAATTCTTCTCAAGCTCATTTATTTTCTCTAGGAATTTCTTTACAGTAGCTATTAAATCAGAAGGGTAAATTTCCACAATGACCTGCCTCAGGGAAGGGGTTCAGGTCAAAGGCCTATCAACAACTATGAAAAACTTTGTTTGCTCTTTAATTTCAACTTTTTATAAAAGCTCCCTAAATCATAGTTATCTACTAAACGGTATAGTTAGTACTTTTCATTCTTTAGGTATTATAAATAAACACTTTCTGTTTATGTTATATTGTAGAGTTTTATTAGAAGAGGTATCATTAATCAAAAATTGTGTAAGAAGTAATGAACATGTAAATATATTCCTAGTTTTATAGTCTGGGAAAGGATTTTGAATTATATTAGATGATGTATATGATTTTCTAGAAAGAGAAATTGGAGAACTCTTGTCTTAATGTATATGTCAGTTTGGATGAATGTATTTTATTATAACAGTCTAAGTATTTTTGTGTATATTATTTTGTGTTACCAGTGTCCCTAAATTAACATTTCATAATACTGGAATATTTCCATTTGCCTTACTGCTATGAAGAGCTTTGTACAACAACTGTTATGATTTAAGTAGATTTAACCTAAATCCAAAATTTAATTACAAATAAAGTTGGTGTCTTGAATTATCTTTATACATTTCAATTACATAACGATACACCAACTTGGAACTATCCTGTTATAAATTAGGAATATGTTCATTTTAACATAATCCATTGCACTTAAAAAGGATCCAAATAATCATAGCCTCTCAATATTTTTACCTTTGTACACCCATTTGTCATGACACGTATTTCCTTTGTTTAATTCTTAAAATTTGGTGACAGTAATATAAATACCATAATTTATAGATTTATAGTGTCCACAAATTCACGTTAAGAGATGATCATTTCAAAAGCCTTGCAATTTAGAATATCTTTACTTTTAATAAATTAGTTATAACAGAGATTTTAGTTATCTTGTCCTTTGTGTAAATTGTCAATGTCAAATATAAATGACCTCAGATAAACCTCGATTCTTGACACTTTGTTCTGTACCATTATGACCAATGGGCATTCTGTGACAGATGCAAGTACAATTTCCAAAGCTATCTTTAATTGCATACTTTATAACAGAAGCTGGATATGGGTGCTGCCTGAACAGCTAGGAGCAATCCAGAGAAATCCAATCAGCATGA
>NW_004524666.1:2788903-2800249 GCF_000260255.1 Octodon degus | reverse complement strand
TTTCTTTCTTTCTTTCTTTCTTTCTTTCTTCTTTCTTTCCTTTTGCTAGAGATAGTTTTGGATATTGGGTTCTTTTGTGGTTCTGTGTAAATTTTAGGAATTTTTTTTTCTAATTCTGTAAGAAAATATCATTGGTATTTTGATAGGGGTTGCAAAGAATGTGTCGCTTTCTTTTGGCTATTGCCCTAGGCATATTCTCATTGCTGAGGCAAAGTACCTGTCACCTACAAATTAAAGGGGGAGGATTATTACAGTTCACATTACAGAAGTTGCAGTCCTTGTATAATGATCATATGGTGGGAAGGCCTGACTCAGAGGAAAGCAGCTCCTGGCATAGCATCCAGGGTGTGGGTTGGGGCAGGCAGGGACCAGGAGGGTGTACCTTTTCAGGTCTTGACTGCGACTGCTCTTCTGCCTGGAGCTCTGCCTAGTGACACACTTAGCTATACTGCCCAGGTTCAACCCCCTTCCGATTTTGTCTATGAGCTTATGAAGGTCCTGGGGAAAAATCAACATATAAACCCTCAACTGAAACTACGGACATTTTTCTTCCTCTCCATGAACTCAGAATTTCCATCCAGTTTTGGTGTCTTTAATTTTTAACAGTATTTTATAATTTTCATTGTAGAGATCTTTCACCTCTTCAATTAAATCTATTTTGATTTTTTATAGTTCTGTCATAAAAAGACTTTTTATGCCAGCCCACAGTCTGGATATGGATAATAGAGTGATGTTCTGGCACAATATAGATGATCACTGTCTCATAGAGCTTCCAGAATTTTGGGAAACATTAATGAAACTACCTTAACTGCTGGAAAAAGTGATCATTCAACTAAGTGTGTTTGATAGTGCATGGACAGCAGGAAACACTTGCCTGAGGCAAGAAACAGTAATATAAATCTATAGGGTAAGTACAAAGGGTTCATAGGCAAGGAGGCTAATGAATGAAATTGGAGACAGCTGTTCAAGGAGAATATTATATATGCAAAAGTCCTCTGAATGCAAAGAGAATGGTTCTACTGCAATCCTAGGATTAGTAATGATTGGAATTGCATTTGAAAAGCACCATATTATATAGAAGGATTGAGGAAGATGTCAAAAATAATGCTGAGGTGCCTGTTAACAGATATTACAAAAGTGTTAAGAAACAAGTATGACTCATACTAGGGCTATCTGTAAGTACAGCTATAATAATGTATCTTAATTCAGGTCGTAAGGTGTTTGGAAGATGCTTTTAAGAACCAAAGAGTTAGCTTTGTTAAATTTTGTTTAATATAAAAATGGTACTTCATTACCTGGGTACAGGGAACTCTGAATTTTTGTCAGAAAGGATCTTTACATAATGGTACACCTCATTAATATAACTGAAACCTTTGGATGTGATTGCATTCCCTACTCAGTAAACTGAATTCAAAGATTAATATGTGATCAATGATAATCCTTTTGAAATAGTAGTTTATTTGGAATTTTATAAATTATTTTAATATGAATTCTTTATTTCAGAGTTTAACTCTGAAGAAGCTGAAAATGGGAATATGAATACATTTTGTGAATGTCAAATAACTTTTTTCTTTTTAATTAAATATAAGTTTTCCGGGGCTGGGGAGATAGCTCAGTAGAATAAGTGCTTGCCTTGCAAGTGCAAGGACCTGAGTTCAATCACCAGTTCTACCAAAAAATAAATAAATAAATAAATAAATAAATAATTTTCCTAGAAGAATTGGAGGGGTTTTTGTTATAAAAATTCTACTGCTTTAAATAGTTCTTTTCCCACCCAGAGCCAATACTTTATATTGAGATCAATAATAATGTATAAAGTGATGCCCTTTACAGAAATTAAAATGTTAATCACATTTTAAAATGACTTTTACTGTTATTATTATTAGGTCACATATTTTAATCATCACATATGAATAATAACCACTGATTATTTATTTGTCTAAGTTATAGCTCCAAATACCATCTAGATTGTATTTTTTTTCCTGTATTTTGGAAATATTTGTAATTTTAAAGGATTTATGCATAAGAAAAAATGCTAAAATCAGCTGCAGTAAACCAACCAAACAGTTGTTTTCAAAATAGAATGTTAAGGGCCAAGACATTTCAGATCATTCTGAATATAATAAAGAATGGCAATATCTAAGAAAATTGAATATCTATGAGGCCAAAATCATGAGATTTGTGATCAAACTCCCCCCCCCCAATTTTTCCAATAAGGAAAGTCTTGTGTAGAATGAGACACTTTGCAAAGATGATTATTTTTATTTCTAAAAAAATCACTAACACACACCAGAAAAGAAAATCCAAATCCCAAATATTTCAGATGACTAACAACTATATTGAGTGACAAGATGATGTAATTTACTGAATCTGCATCTAAACACTGTCCTGTAATCAAATACAGAAATAAATCTATTTTTTATCTATCTTTCAATTTTACCCCTGTCAATAGAGCCAGGGGAGTGACTTAGTATTCTTTTTGTTCCCCTTTGCTTCCTCTCCTCACCTTATCCACTCTTTTATGTTTTCATTTATGTGTTTAGTGCAGGGCCCCACTACACAGCTCAGACTTTCAGTAACTCTCTTGTTTTCAGCCTCCCCAGCACTGGGATTACAGGTGTATAGCACCACGCCTGGATTCAGTTGCTGGTTTAGCATACCCCTGGGGCAGGGGCTGGCGTGGCATGGGGGAGCAGGGATCAAAGTCCCTTCACTTGCCAAAGCAGGCGCTTAGTCAGCTGAGCTGTCTCGCTGGCCTTACCTTATCCAGTCTTACAGAGGACAGTTTTTCTCTTCTGTCAGTTCTCTCATCTGGCTGCTTTGATGCTTACTTCTACCCATCAGTGAACATGTTGATCATTCCTGTGCTTTCATTTATAGGTGTCGATTTCCTTTCCTTCCCTCAAGGTCTCACCATAACCTTAAAGAAAGACTGTAGTACATCCAATGATTTGTACTTAATATTTTGGGTCAACTTAAACCCTGTGGCATCTGCCTTTACTCTTCTACATGTTCCATTGGTAGATGAATCTTCCCTGAGAACATCAGTAATGTGAGCTCCAACTCCAAATCTATGCTCACATTTCTAGAATCATTCATTTCCAGATGGCTTGCATGTTAAGTGTAGTATATACACCATTCAACCTCAGAGATAATGCTCATGTGAAATACTTTCAGACTCCCTTAATTTTTTTTCTAGAACAACCAGCAATAACTCCCCTCTTCAGTCTTCATCCATGATATTTTTGTTAACCTTTTTTTTTTTTTGTTTCTGTTTATGAGATTTTATCATCCTCAAATAATAGGTCCTACTATGCATCTTTTTAAAGCGCACTAGTCTAATCACAAATCTCAGCTTCTAGGTCTAAAAATTCCAATATTCTGCTCCTTTCTTTAGGCACCTGAACATTTACATATGTCCATGCTTTTAATTACAACAGCATTTTCAGCATACTGTGTTAACTATTGTTGTTATTCATGTTTTTCTAACCTCTTTAAAAGTTATTCCAAACTTCCTTTGTTGTAGTTTTCCAACCACTGTTTGATTCACTCACTTTCATCTTTAGTTGGCAATCTTGCTGCTTGTTCTAAGGAGGAATCCTAGTCAAAAAGAAGTATTTCTTAGATCCTCTATTCTTTCATGTTCAAGTCTATCTAGTGTCTGAGGCCTGGAGCTTGGACAGATGTCTGGATCAAAAGAGTACTGATGTTATCTTTTTTTCCATAATTTTATTGAGAAACAAATAGCAATGAGACACTTCCAAATCTGATTATTGGGACAGTTCAATAATTAATACATTGCATATTGTTGTCTTAGTGGTTATTCATTGTCCAAGATGCAGACATGACATCCTATTCATAAACACTATTAGAACAAATATTTCTATTCATTGAATTAAGAGAATGTAGCTGTATATCTATCCTAATTTGAATATACAGTCATTCATTTGTATTCCCTTTTTTGTTTAGTTTTTTCATTTAAATATAGGTGTGTGAATTCAGCAAAATATTCCAAATAGTCCAGTAGTCCATAATAGTTGTGGGTTTTCTGTAAGACTGGTGATGTCAGAAGTTGTTGAGTTGAGCCTTTTACAGCTCAGTATACTGATACGGCTTTACTTTTTATACTTTGTTTTTATACTTTTCTGCTGGATGATTAAGACCAAGATAAAATAAGATCTATATAACAAGAAATGTAGCTTCTGTGTCTGATAAGGTCAGTCAAATCTCCTCCAGACTTATCCCGAAACCCTGTACCGCAGGAGTGTGTGGGAGCGCTTCCAGCTACCTTTTGCCCACGGGACCTCTCTAGACCAAACCTAGGCACACCCTGTGAGTGAGACCCTCTGCCACGCCCTGGGGACCCTGCCACAACTCCAGAGCTCCCCCCTCCAAGCCCACCAAGTGAGTGAGAACTGATGTTATCAATGGATGGATGAATTGCATTTCACAGAGTTTGATGGGATTAATCTATTGATATGTTGATGGCTGAATGGGAGTGGAAGAAGCCACTGGAGGTGTGCCTTTGAGAGGCATTCCTGCCTCCAGCCTCTTCTCTCTTTGGTTTGTAGTCCCTTTCTCTGGTCCTTTGCAATCTTCTCTGCCTTCTGGCTGCTACTAGGTGAGGAGCTTTCTCCTTCCATGTCCTCCTGCCGTGATGTTCTGGCCTTCACAGACCTAAGTGCAGTGGAGCTGGCCTTCCATAGACCAAAACTGCTGAAGCTGTGAGCCAGTTAAACCTTTCCACTTCTAAACTGTTTGCATTCAGTTTTGTCACAGTGGAAAAAAACAAACAAACAAACAAAAAAAAAACTAGTAAGTCTATTTAACCTAAATCTGATATTGCTGGAATACTTAGTTGTGTAAAATACTTTGGATGTACCATCAAGTAATAAAACCACTTTCCATCCTTTATTCATATGCAGTTCTTGTTTATAAGATTTTTCTTTCTCTCCCTACTTGGTAATCAGTGTGGCTGACAATTTTTGTCTATGATTCAATACATCTTGGAGGAACACTACCAAGTTAACCCTATGTGCGTGCATGCCTGTGTACTTACGTGTGCTGCTAGTGAATAACCCTACTGCATATGTACTGGGCACTTACTATCCTTCATTATAAGAAATCTGGAGACAGGATATTTTTATGGAGAAATAGGAGTATTTCATAGAATGTGATTGGATGACAGGGATTGTGGCTCCTGAAGCCCTTGCTGAGTAGATGAGGCAGAAAGGGCTTTTAAAAGTATATGCCTAGGGGGCCAGGGAGATAGCTCAATAGATAAGCACCTACTTGGCAAGCACAAAGTCCTGAGTTCAATCCCCAGTCTTGCAAATGAATAAATAAATAAATAAATCTCAATAAGATAAATATTCAGATAGCGATAGCCAGTTACTCAGAGAAGCTTGAAGTATAATAATGAGTTTTAAATAATATATTGCTAATCAGAGTCACACAAAATACACTTCAGATAAGGAGATACATGTTGTCAAGTTTTCTTGTTTTGTTTTGTATTTACAATATAGTCATATAACTTGGGAATTCCAAACAACCTGAAACATTGTCTAGACATTTCTTACAGGCTAGCTCATGGTGATCACTGCTGTATATCAATTAGGAAGCCCCCGATGAAAAGGAATGTAAATGCAACACAGTTTGCATTTTGATGTAAAGCACTTATCTTACATGTTTCATCTCAGTACTTACTTAGGGTTTGGAAAACTGCAAACTATATACAGCTTTCTGAGGTCTTCTGAAAACTGATAGACAAAAGTTCTCTTAAAATGAGTCAAACTACTGGCAAGAAAACGTGATTTCATTAGTTTTATGTGGTTACATAGCAAATTAACAGAAATTTGGGGTCTAAAGGAAAACAACTTTGCACTTCTAGTTGTGGAGGTTATAAGACTGAAATGACTGTAAATGGCTACAGTGTCTCAGCAGATATGTGCTCTTGCTTTGGGGTAAATACAGCTTTCTTGTTGCTTGTGTGTCTTTTCCAATTTCTAGGGGACGGCCTCACTCCTTGGCCTGTGGTGCCTTCCACTGCCATCCAGGTCAGCTGGGAAGCATGTTGAGTCTCTCCGGTCCCTGCCTCTGTCATCACATTGTTTCTGGTTCCGGTCTCAATCTCCCCTTTCCTAATGTGCATTCATGTGATGACAGTGAGCTTCCCAGAGTAATCTAGAGTAATCGTCCCACCTCCAGGTTCTTAATTTATTTACAGCTATAAATTCTACTTTGTTATGTGCATAACACACACATGGGTTTAGGGATTGGGACAAGTTTTTTTAAGGAGGTCATTTGGCTGCCTATCATAGGCTTCAAAGCAGCCCTAACATTGATAATAATGTTGATATAAAATTTGGAGTACTGAGTGCATTATGAATGTTTGGTTCACAAAACAAATGCAATAGTTGAGCATGATGGCCAGGAATGCAATAAAGCTTTAAAATGTAATTTTCATTGGTAATATTTAAAATGATACCAAAAAATAAAAGGGTGTACTAGGAAAAGGGTAGTATTAGAAAGCTATACAAGGACCAAAGATTTTTTCAAAAACTACGAATACAACAAAGAAGAAACTAAGCACTCAGCTGATTGATGTTATTTTTTTTTAAATTCAGAACATTCCATCTATAAGACATGCAATTCAACAGAGATGGTTCTGCATTTAGCAATTTTACAAAACTCACTTAGCAGAACTGCAGTAATAGAGAATATCAAATCTGCAAAAGACCTTCAACATTTTCAAGACTAAGCCCACTTTGCACAAAGTAAACTGAAGTTCACATTTTTTTGAGACTTTAAGAAAAGTTGTACCAGTGTGTGCTTGGAGCCGAAGGCAGGGTTTAAATCTAAATGTCCTACTTTAAAGTTCATTACTCTTGCCACTTTCTCTTCCAGGAATTTTTTCCTCTCCCAGGAGGAAATAATGTTTTCATTCCTCAGGAAATATATGCGTTTTTTTAAAACTATCCTAAAAGATTTTTTTCTGACTTTCCTTTCCTAGAGTGGTAAAGGACAGTTATCTTTCCATTTTTTTTTTAATATAAGGTAGCGTTAGATTTAGTATGAACTGTGTTATGTGCACTGCTTTTACATTATGCAATATTGTCTTCTAATTGTCTAGCACTACATGGGTTTGGAATTACTTACACACTTTATACATTATTGTTCCTGCTCCTTGGAAATGTGCTCGCAAGCCTGCAGGCAAACAGGTAATTTTATCTCATTGAGTGTGAACAGAGAACTCTCTGAGGGAGGCAGCCTGGACCACAGCATTGGGACCTTGTTTCATTTGCTCCTGGCACCTCTACTACTCAAGGCTTTGTGGCTTTAGTCAAATCTTGGAGTGCTTGAGGCATTGCTGTCCACATTTGTGAAATAATTGCAGCATGTTTTTTGTATTGATATATTAGGGAAATTAAAAGAAAATAAGGGTGTGTTCATTGGGAAAACCCTTGGCAATCCGCTTATATCCTCTAAGGCAAATAAAATGAGGTCATAATTCAAGCACTTCTGAAGTGGGGTGAAGATAGGTCAGTGGACTAAGTGTCTGCTTAGGCAAGCCCAGGTTCTGGGGTTAGAGCCCTGGTACCACACGCTGTGCTAACCCTGCCCCTCGGTGTGTTGAGCCAGCCACCAAGACCAGGCAAGGTGGTGCACACCTCTAATCCCATTACTTGGGAGGCTGAAAACAGAAGGATCACTATAAGTCCAAGCTGTGTAGTGAGACCCTGTACCAAATTAATAAATAATAATAATTAATTAATTAATTAAAATAAAAAAATAAAGTGGAGTGAATAGGGTAAGCATTACAGGCTTGTTCTTGGTAATTTACCTAGTTTGTAACTAGGTTTGTTTGTCTTCCCCATAAAATTTCTTGTTTATGTGAAAGAAAGTGTATCAATTCTTACTTAATGTTGAATGAGCCCACTGATTAACAATAGGCTATTGCAATCACTTATTGAATTTTTACTTTGCTGCAGGCCCTGAACTATGATCTTAGGCTTGCTCTGGGTCACCAAATATTATGTAATCAAATCTGATCTCTGAGGACCTGGCTCTGTTTGACATACCACCAGAGTATGTGTTTAATTACCAACTACTCTGAATCACTGCAAATACTTTGTGCAGGAAAAAATGTCAGGGAAAGTAATTAAAGACATGGTAACTTTCTCCTCTGTTTGGCCTGCAGTAAGTTTTCTGTGCTTGCTCTTTGTTAAAGCTGTTTAACAGATGAGCCAACAAAGACAACTGACCAGTGTCAGTCCCAGAAATATGATCTTAAAAGTGCCACTGTCGTTCAAACTTGAGGCTTATTTTCACTGACTAGCCCCTGAAAACTTTTGTAGAACCTGAGAAGATGAGAGTTCATTTGGGCACATTTTTGTTCAAGATTCCATTTTGAGAATTTCACAACGTTGCCTCCTAAAAATCTTCATAAAATTTCTCTGACAAGGGCACTACTATCACCCAAATTTAGCAGATCTGAATGATGAAGTTCCGAGGGACTTAGGGACTCGATTACACAGTCAGGTCAACTGACCTTACTGTATTGGAAATTCTTAGCTGTTATTTCCCTATTTTGGAAACATTTACCCCTGAAATGTGTTATGTGGAGCAAACTACAGCTAAGCCACAGATAAACACCTCATACTTCATCAATGGAGGGATCTAAGTTTCAGGATTTGATTTGTCAGATTTTAAATTTTGTGAGTTATTTTTGACTTTTAAAAGTCAGATCATTTTCATTGTATTGAAGGCATGTAATGTTAAAATATTATAAATATCCTTAGGGATTTGAAATAAAAAAGCAAATTTTATACTGAACTTGTGGACAGATACACTTGCAGTTTATGGATATAATAAAATGTGATAGGAACGTTGGTTTTCAACTGTTTTAGTCTCTAGCCAACTTCCGTTTTTCATCAATATTATCCATTACTGTCATCACTTCCAGTATTTAATTTTTAATTAGGGACTTAATATGGCATAATATTTTAATTATTGAACTTGTCCTTTGCTACCTTTAATTATAATTCAGTTCCTACACAAATTTCACTAAAATGATAGATGCATGAAATTAAATACATTGTCAGATATAAATGAAACTGAAAATTACAAAGTAGTTAGATAAAATTGCACTTCATAGCAATACATGAAAAGTATCAAAAATGTTTGTTATTCTGCACATACAATTTGAAAAATAGATTCCAATGATTAGGTGCCTTTATTCTATGAGAAAAATTATTTCCTGTTTCTAGGGATTTTGAATATTTGATTTCTCAGGATTAACAAACTCATGAAAAAATGTCATACAAGAAAACCTAAACTTCAATTCAAAGAGCTTGCCATAAAACTGAGAAACTTTGTCCTCATAATTTTGAATCAGAAAATCCATTGGCCTGCTACTATCCTCACATTTTGGTTAGGCATTAATAAATTAAGGTTAGTTCAAGGTTTAGGACCAAATGATAATCTTCCTTGAAAGAACAAATTTGAAACGCAGTTCTGAAATAGTTCCTTCAGGTAACCATTTAATGAATATTAATTCACTACCAAAGTCATTCATCACATGAAGAAAAGATAGAAGAAGTAAGGATCTTCAAGTCAAATCCAGAAACTCCCAGGTTCTGACATTTTATTATGAAATATAGAACAAGTGTGTATAATACATTTAAGAGAATGAATTTTTATGAAGTTAAATACTGAGATTATAAATTTTAGAAGTCTGATTTTAAAAGACAAGAATAATCTTAAATGTTATTACTAACTCAGTGTACTGGATAAGTACACATGAGCACAGAGAGAATTAACAAATGGATAGACATAATTGCATAGAATTCAAATTCAAATTAAAACTTAAAAATGAAGAAGGATATATGAAATTAGAATATTCTGTATAGATTTAGGCATTCTTAGAATGAATGAATTCTGTGAGCAAATAGTTTACATGTAGAACTCTCTAAATAAATACATATAAATTTGTGATTTGGGTTTACCACAGAAAAAGAAAATTATTTTTTAATTGGACAATATTTAGGGTATTTTATCACAGGAATAGATGAAAATATAAAAAAAGGTTAAAAAGTCTACAGTGTTATCACAACAGATGCAGATTATTTAATAGTATTAAAAGTGCTTTGTCTGAAATGTAAGTAACATGAAATGTTACTTGGCCATTCCTGAGAAAACATCGGGGTCATTATTGTCAGAGAATGGCTTGTGTTTGAATTTTTATTAGAATCTGATAGAATCAGATCTTAGTTCACAGCTACATATAACTAAAAGATACAAGGCATTTAATAAATTAAAAACTTGCACACTTTGCTTAAATTAAACAAATACCACATTTTAGCCCTTCACGTTATGGAAATATTCTCTAGTCCACCTAAATAATGCTTAAGACATACTACAAAGGCCTTCTGCATAACTGCTTTATGAATAATTGAAATGCTGTTCTTTGGTTCAAGAGTCAGAATAACATTATGGGATAAATCGGGACTCAGAGCCAGGAGAATGTTTGATTCTGTCATCACTGATTCTACATCGTGTCATGCGCCTCAATTCAAGGAGAACACTAAAGCCACAGTGGCAATTTCCAAGAAGCACATTTCCTGCTAGCTTTGCCAAAGACTGATTAAAATGGCCGTAGACGCTTTCCTTTAATGACGGCTTCTGATTGCAAGGTCTTGCCACCAGCTGTACCGATGAGTGTGGGACCCAGTGGCAAGCTCAGCAGCGGCTCGGAACCCACTGATGAGTGCGCTTCTGTAATCTCAGCACTTCTTCATCTCCCTAGCTCACCGTCCAGAAGCTGGCAGCGTGTGGATGTGATGCCCAGCTGTTAATGTACACTACACGAAGCATTTGCTGAAAATGATTTTGTATCCTAGGGCCCTAGGGCTCCACTTTCAGGTCCTATTTGAAGGGGTGTGGGGAGACAGAGAAAAACCAACAATCCTTTTTGTACTTGAACAGTCCCATGTCACATTTTGTAACATTTAATCTTATTTGAGAAAAATTAGATGCCTGAAGACTAAAAAGGAGTTGTGGGAAATAGAAAAAGTCAAAAAAACTTACATCTTTAATAATTTCAGATTTGACCAAGTACAAGGGAATTGCATAGAGTCCCAATAGGCAGGCCACCATTCAAAGTTTTTGAGGATAGCAAAACACTCAAACCCTAGAGTTTATTTCTCTTCTCCCAAATGAAAAAGGAAATATAGATTATCTCCTGCCCAGTGATGGAAATATGGTTGGAGGGGCAGAAGAGAGATAGAGACAGAGAGACAGAGAGAGAGAGAGACAGAGAGAGAGAGAGAGAGAGAGAGAGAGAGA
>NW_004524666.1:2778649-2788802 GCF_000260255.1 Octodon degus | reverse complement strand
AGAGAGAGAGAGAGAGAGAGAGAGAGAGAGAGAGAGAGAGAGAGAGACAGTGCTCAAAAGAGGCACTCCAAAAGAAAAGGTGCTAGAAAGAGTGAAACGATATTTTTTCTTTAGGAATCAAGTGATTCTATTTTTGTAAAAGTAATTGTGACTCTCTAACATTGTTTAGGTCATTCTCATGGCTTTGTACTGATATGCATATTTAAAAGGTAGAATATTTACAATCTAGAGCCTAATATATAAGCTAAATGATACAAAGAGACAGAAGTCTACTTTCCTTTTGGAAATCTGATCACTAAGGTAGGAATGGGATGGAATTGTCACATCTCAGTATGATTTGAAAGAGACTGAACATCTAAACTTCATATTCTCTTAGGAGGCATACATTTGAATACTGAAGTAATAATAAAACAAATCTATATTTATATTCAGTCAATTTTCTGAGCATGATTATCTTAATGCCACATTATTTTAGTCACTGCACCATATATGTCCTTTTGGTGATAATTAAATTAGCACTACCTATTCTTTCTGGACAAATTATGCAAATGTCCATTTTGATAAATTTTGTGTTAGTCTAATATTTAATATATGAATTTCAAATTTAAGGATACTACATTTACTTAATGACAATGACATAGAAATCTAAGCCAAACGAGCTTCAAATCTATTAACATTTTCTACCAAAAGGTAATTTATAGATATTTGTGTTTGTTTTCCCTAAATTTTCTGTAATTATGCACAACCAGAATGTTATCCACAGAGAAAATTAATTACTATAATAACAGAATGACTTGTTTCAATTGATAAACGGTTGGCTTTTTCTAGTTTTAATTTCCAGTGTAGCAAATTGTACCATAGCCTAAGTCACAAGCAGCTTCTCAACTCTCCACTTAACTCTTTTGCCTAGGAATACAATATTTTTATAGAACACATGTAATATGCAAGTTATTTTACTTTCATAGATTTTTCCACTGAGTATACATGGCAGAATATCAGTCCATATCCCTGTTGTTTAAATTCCACATAACTAGAAATTACTATTGTTTAATGAGATCCTTTATGTATATGGGGTTTTAAAATTATACCAAGATAGCTTTTAGTGAAGCGTACTCATGAGATTCTGCATGGATCACATCCGTGAAAACATTTCTAGTGGAATACAGTTCTCACAATTTATTCAAGCCTAGAATCTATGGTTATAGCAACATATACTCATGCCTTTTTAAAAGTTAATTTTCTTTATGAAAATAATGATGCTATGGGTCACATATAGTTGGTAAAGCAATTAGCATAACAAAATAAATTAATTATCCCCATCTCATAGTTACTCAATTTTCTTTAGTTTTTGTGTCAAAAGCCATTTTCTAATGACCTATACACAAATATGCACATGCACCCACCCACACACACCCACATAGACACACAGAGGCAGCAATGGCTCCACTCTACACAATTTCAGTAAACTCTGGCAGTTCTTTTCAACAACAAAAGATTTATTCATGTATTCATTCATTTGTTTTTACAGAAACACTTTGCTGAACATTATCATTGTCAGTTATTATGCTATGTGACAGTATATAAACATTAATAACAGACTGCTCTGAAAAATACACTGGCTTAGCACAAATGGAAAGTATCAGCATATCTAGTCTACAAGTTCTCCAGATTTCTCATGAGAAGACTCTCTAAGAGAAAGTGAAGAAGACAGAAAACTGGCATATACGGTTGGTAGGACAAATATGTGAATGGCTGGAGTGTTCCTATGAAAGTAAACAATATCCTCAGGATATTTCCATTTGTGGTTTTAATCAAGTTTCCCTTTAGGAAGAATATCAAATTATTGGGTTTGCCCTGCAATCAATTATATTCTCATACCACTTAATAACCAGAATATTTGTGGAGAAATTTACTGTTAGACAATCAGTTTCTTCTTTGGGCTCAGTTATGCAGCCTAAGAGAGCTACACCACCACCAAGTGATATAATTTTATGTGACAGCTATCATCTAGAAGGTCTTTAACTGACCATAATGTTGTTATGCACTTTTATAGTTCAAACTCCATTTCAATAAAATTAAACAAATTTTTACTACTGGAAAATCCTTTGCAATGTATTTGTCACATTTTTTCCAAGTTCTTTATTTACAGTCCTAGAGATCATAGCAATTCTCATGCAATTACTTTAATCTTCTTTCTCACCTATGATAGGACGTCCCTCTGGCAAAAAACAGTCACGTTTACCCACTTCAATGCCTCAGGCATACTGCACGAAGAACGCGCTTTACGTGTCTTGTTGTTTCCATACAGTCTGCATGTGTTTGGCCACCTGGTCGTGAACTCTGTCCTGGTTTGACTTTCCATATCTACAGAGCTATTTCAAGCCTTGTACAGTGTTTTCACGTCAGCAGCCCATACTGACTTTATGGAGTCCTATAAAATTCAACACTGAAAACTTGCCCAATAGAAGTGGGGCAGTGAAGGCAGTAATGTGGTAGTAGGCTGATGCTACCCTTTCTCAGGAACATGTCAGACTTGAAAGCACTATGGTAGTTGTAGGTGTTAATGTCTCCTTTTCCTGAGACAGAGCTAAACTAGCCAACCTGGTCTTCTAACCTCAGGTAAGTTCCTCACTTGGTAGTGTGAGAGAACACCCAAGTGATGTCTATGTAGGTCATCAGCAAGACTCTTTTACCAAAGTGGATTCTGGGAGGATGCAGCACATTTGTCTGAGTGTGTGTTACACAGGACACTCTACCTCTGAGCTGCAGTCTTAAGCCCCTTTTATTTTTTTACTTTTATATGGTTTTGCTAAATTGGCCAGACTTGAATTAAACTTTCGATCTTCTTGCCTTAGCCTCCTGAGTAGCTGGGCTTATAGTCATGAATCACCATGCCCAACTGAGATGACCCATTCTTGTAAGAATAAAGCCACTTACACAATTATGCCATTTGATAGAATCATCTCTTGCTGCTTCTTAATGCTTTCTAGCTGAAGGATTGTCTAAATATTTAATTATGGAAAGGCACTTTCTTCTCAGCACATTTGTTGTTTTTCAGGGTATTTTGTCAGATTTCTAGACATGGGGACTATATATTCCAGATTAATGATGCATATTTAAGATACGGAGTACTTAATTTTATTAACTTTTCAGGCATTTGCATTTTAGGAGTAAATTGCTAGCCTATGTTGCTTTTTGTAAATGACTGAATCATGAACAGAGGCCTTAGATATCACAATATGCACAGGAAGGAGAATGTGATATAGCTGCCCTTTTCCAGGCAAAAAAATGATTGCAAAGTTCTGGAGAAGGATCAGGGAATTCCACCGATAGCTCACATAAAACATAATAGAATTGTTTTCATTTAATCTTGGGGCTTGGATCACACCTTAGATTGTGCCAATTTCCCCAAAGGATGAGATGAGCTCAATTTTGGAGGAAATTAGCACTTCTTAAGTTTTACATAATATTTATTTGACTCCTGACAGCATCTCTCTGGAGAGTCTTACTAACTGCAAAAGATTAATGAACCTTAAGCCTAACAGGAATCACTTGTGGCTAAGCTTTCAATCTGGCAACACTAATTAGTACCAAAACAATCTCAGCCTCTCTTGGTATTTGATTTATTTATCTTACCAAATCATCACATTGTATTTGCAATATAGATATAGATGACAAAATTCAAATAAATAATCAGATTTTCTGAGGTTCAATGTAATGTTGAAGATACAATGACTTTTCAAGTTGACTGTGTTAAAATATAGTATCTTAAATTTTACCAATCGGTGTTGAGTGCAGGTGGGAAGAGATAATGCACTTTCCAGTCATGTTAAAATTACTCAAGTCCTGGGATAGGATAGGATAGGATAGGATAGGATAGGATAGGATAGGATAGGATAGGATAGGATAGGATTATCCAATTATATCCCAGCCTCTGAAAAGTTAATGAATTACATTTCACACAAGGAATATCTTTTTTACTACGTTGATTCACAAGGAGTTTCTTCGTATTAAACCATTTGAGGGCAACAAAGGTCATTGTGCTTCTCTTTTTCCCTACTTTAAGTTGACACACGTTCTCCTAAGTCATATTTACTGCTTTTATAATATGCAGTGTCATAGAACATTATGCCTTGTTAGTGTTGTAAAGCAAAAAAGAAAAGCTTCCAAATGCAATTCAGTGAAGAAAGTATAGCATTCGCAACACAGGCTGAAACAATTGCATATTCATATGCAAAACAATAAACTCCCCCTCAATACCTTGTATCATATATAATGTTTTATTCAAAATGGATCATAGACTGAGCTTCTATAACTTAAAATTGTAATATCTGTAGATAAATAGAAAAGAAAATATCTCCATACCTGGCTTAGGCAAAGATTTGTTAGAAAGTACAATGTTAATACTGGAAATGGCTTTTAGCAAAATTAAGAACCTCTGCTATTCAAGACAATGTTAAGAGAATGAGAAGATAATATGTACTTGCCAATCAAATTTCTATAGAATACCTAGGTATGGAGAAGAGATAATTATTTTTGCAGTACTAGGGATTGAACTCAGGACCTTGCACTTGCCAGGCAAGTGCTTATTCAAAAAATTTTATATACAGGTTAAAAAGAAGATACATGAATGGAAATAAACATGATAAAGTTATTTAAAATTGTTAGTTCTTGAAAAACTGCAAATTATTTTTTAAAATTTATTAATGTATATTTTACCAGGCCTCACAACACAGTTTGGACTCTTAGTGATTCTACTGTTTTCAGTCTTCCCAGTGCTGGGATTACAGGCAGGTGCCACCGTGCCTGGACTCAGTCCCTCCCTCAGCATGCCCTAGGGCAGGGCTGGCATGGCATGTGGTTCTGGAATCAAACCCTGGTCCCTGTGCTTGTCTATGCAGGCACTCAGTCCACTGAGCTATCTCACCAGCCCCAAAACTTCAGATTAAACCTATAATTATATACAAATTTAAATATTTTTTTAATTCTGGTCATCCCAATAACTGGTGACATTGTAAACCAGCTGGAATTTTTATGCACAAGTGTTTCTAATACCAATTGTATAAACATTTGCAGAAAATAGGCAGTAGTTTTTAAAAGCCTAAATATATTCCTGTAAAATGAATCAGGCATTCCACTAATCTCTTTACTCATGAAAAATGGAAAAGACATCTACAATAATTTTCATGCCAGCTTTATTTATGATAGACAAAACCCTCATAAAAACCAAGCCAAACAAATCCAAGTGAATAAATTGAATGAATGTGGTATATCCATACAATGGAATGCTATTCAGCAAAAAAGAAACTGTTAATGTATCCATCAATTCCAACATAATTTTGCTTAGCTAAAGAAGGAAGATTTATATTAATTTTTAGAAAATGCAGACTAATTTAAAATGGCAGAAAGCAGCTTTTTGGTTATCTAGAGATAGAAAGTGGGCCTGTGTATACATATATGTGGATGTGTGTATACATGTGTGTGTGCACAAAGTCAGGAATAAAATTTTCAGATAAAAAATCTGAGTTTGATAAATATGTTCTTAATCTTAATTATAGCAATGGTTCCATCTTGTAAACATTAGTCAGAATTTACCTGATAAATTTTAAAATACATGCTACTTGTTAAATGACAGGCACACTTCGATAAAGATGCTTGGAAAATTATATTAGTTTATAGATCTAGTATCCTAACTAAGTATTTTCTGTGGCCATTTGCCTTAAAACACTTCTTCAGTAATATATATATCACAATTAGAAATTAATTAATAATTTAATGAAAAATAAGTATCTCAGGGCAAACAGACAGTGAGGCTGGACTATTATAGCACTTTCTTCTTTGTTCCTCAAACTCATAGTCTGTCAAACTTTACTATTTTGCAATAATCTTAACTTTTTTTTAATCTCCCACCTATCTTTTTGAATCCTTATGCAAATGACTGTTCTTTTTTTATTTATTCCTGCCAGGCCTCAGATTTCTAGCATGGATTATAGAAGTGGCTTTCATATTTCTCTTTTTGTTGAACAAATAACACAGTCCTCCACCAAATATTTTCAACTTACTCCATCTGTTTTGCAGATGTGAGGTAGGAATGGACAATGTATTCTGTTAAAATAAAATTATTGGAAATAAAATCTCTGTGCATGAAGAACATTTGTGGTTGTTACCAGGAGTATCAAGTTGAATAAGAAGCACACTACTGTGTGGCTTAGCATAGTTCTGGGTGTAGAAAATGGACTACCTGAAAAGGACAGAAGCACCCTGTTATGGTTGACATCTTCCATCTTGGAAATTTGAGAAGATTAAGGAAGCGACTCAGCTGGGGGCTGGAGTCTTCATTTTGTAAGCATCGTGACCCTGTGAAAGAGGAGGGCAAGGAGATGGTGTGTGTGTAAAGGACTCATCCTTGCATGGAGAGCCAGGTTATCATATAAAGGGGGAAACGTGGCTTGTTCATCCAGCTCTTTGCTCTTGTTGCTTTGCTATCTTCTACCACCTTGAGCAGTTTCCCTTGTTCCATGACACCCTGCCTTGAAGTCAGCTGATTGCAGACTAAAACCACCACAAAGCATGAGCTGACTAAAGCTTTCCTTCCTTGTATTGCAAGTAGGCTCCCACCCCTTAGGGCAGGGGTAGTGCTACACCATTCCCCTGCCCTCCTCTTGTGCAGGAAGAGGATGATTACAAAGTGAGAACCCTGGCACTCTGTCGAGCCACTTAGTTAAACTTCTCAAATTGTCATAATACATCCACTATTACACCAGGCAACCCAACCTTGAGAAGGTCAGCATTCCTACCCAGGGTAGGGTGCCCGTAAACCTAGCTTCACACCATGAATCAGTCCCAGCATTGTATCTTTAATTTTGGGTGTCAGGTAATTTGTCTCAGCCACAAGAGAAAAGTAACCAACACACACACTGACAGTGAGTGGTCCCCACCAATAGGCTTTTACCTAGATGTAATATAAAGGTAGACAAGGAAGTCTGGGATCTGCTTCTTTGGAGGAGCTTCAGTTTTAGCTCTCCCTCCTGTAGACTCCTCAGTCTTCCAGATTCTGCCACCTTTGGGGAAAGTCTCTTCATTCAGCCTTCCATCTGTAATCCTCTGGCTTCTTTTAGAAACTCACACAGGGCTCTGCAGTGAGCTCCAGGTCTTTTGCCTTTGACCGGATCTTTGGCTCTCTAGAGCCCAGATGGCTTCCTTACATTTTTCCATGCTTGACTCACTGCAATAGGCTATTGCAATACTGGCTTGTTAAATACATATAACAGTAAATCTGTTCATCTAGATGATGCAAGTATCTTAAATGATACTTTTTACATTTACTCACACCTCATAATAAAAGTTATTGGCTTCATTCATCACCTGTCCTCATGGACCATCCACAAAAACTGGACCAGGCAAAAAATAAAAATTTCATAAATTTGTTTCATATAGATAGACCATTATAGTATAATGCATTAAGTTATAAATCAATTTAGAATGCTAAACTGTTAAATAACATAAATATCAGAAAAATCATAGTGGAAATTGATACCTATTTGAGGCTGAATAACTAGATAATTAAACATTGATACTTTGGGGATGTCTATAAAATAGTAAGTAGAGAAAGTGTATTGTTTAAATTTTTTATAAAGAAAAAATAAAGGATGAAATTAAGGAGTCAGGGGTCTCTCAAGGAAAGTTAGAAAAAGTGAGAAAATAAAATAGAAATAAGAAATAAACACTCTATGTGTATATCAAAGAAATTAATGAAAATGATAAACACTAAACTAAATTTATGCTCAAGGAGATGTGTTTGGCAAAGTTTATGGCAGATATACTAAGATTAGTAGTGCCGGGCTGGGGAGATAACTTAGTGGTTGGATAAGCTCAAGGATGTGAGTTCAATCCTTCATACCACATGCTATGCCAGACCTGACACTGGGCATGGTGGTACACACCTGTAATCCCAGCGATATTGAGGCTGAGAGAGGAGGATCACATAGTGAGTCCCTGCACGAAATAAATAAATTAAAAAGAAAAGATTAGTAATGTAGTTGTATATTTTATTTTTGCTTTTTATATATTTAAAATGCCTTCTAATAAAATTTAAAATTTTACCTAACAATACCTTACTAATTACTTTAATAAATATTATTTGCATTTCAAAATGCTAATAAATATTATTTGCATTTCAAAATGCCATTTGTCCAAATTCAAATGCCATCAATTTTGATTGGTAGCACAAAGTTTAAACTATACGAGAGGGATTGCTTTAATCTTAAAAATAATACTCTAGTATGTGTTGTTCAAGGTCTTAACATTAACTTTACTAATGTTTTTAATTCTTTTATTTTTTTTTTATTTGTGGTTTAGGTCACATCTGTTCTTTATGAAAAAATTAAAATATGCTTTTTAAAAGAAGTAATTTGTTTTAACTATAAAGACAAATCAAAGATAATTAAGTCTGTATAAATGTCACTGATTATAATTAAAATAAGTTGTTGCATAAAATTTATTTTGTCCTACAGATCACACAATGTGACATATTATTTTTTGCTTCATTGTGGACCTTATCTTTTAGTCATTGCTTCCCATCTATCTCCCAGCATACTAGCAGATATTAGTGGAATAAAAACGCTCTATTCAAAGACAGATTATCATTTTACTGATTTATTTCAGTAAATGCAAATTCCCTCAGCACCCATTAAAAGTCATAGAGCAGGAAAAAAAAACCTAGATAGCTTAAATTACACCTCCTTTCTTAGATCACAAAACACTTACTTTATCTGCTAAACTCTTCTGTAAAAACAGTAATTGTGAAGCCTTTTGGTGTCGTGTGATACATATTTTGGCTTTGTAGCTATTCTGGATTTCTTCCATGATACTTTAATTTTGTGGTTCAGTAAGCAAAACTAAGAAATCTCCGGGAATATTTGTACTTAAAACAGTCAGGGGTGTGCTGCCTGTTGAGACAGTCAATCTTTTCCTTCGATGAGGGAGTCCTGTCAGAAAAGCCCTTTGGTTTCGAACCCTGGAAAGATTTTAAAGAAAATTACCACCCAAAAAGCAAAACATAACATAGGTTTCTGAACTTCTGTATAACACCACACTGTAAAATATGCTTAGTAAAAAAGAAGCTCTGGGCAAGTGTGATGAAATAGATATTTGGATTTTCTATATATAATCTCCTCATATAAATAGAATAACGTGAAATGTCATGTTAGAGCCTGTGTGTATGTGCGTGCGTGCGTGCGTGCGTGCGCGTGTGTGTGTGTGTGTGTGTGTGTGTGTGTGTGTGCAGTCAGTACATGGTCTACAGGGTCTCACTACACAGATCGTACTCACAGTGATTCTCCTGTTTTCAGCCTTCCAAGCACTGGGATTACAGGCATGTGCCATCACGCCCAGGCTCACTCGCTGTCTCAGTGACCCCTGGAGACGGGGCGACATGGCATGCCCACGATTGATCCCCAGTCCCTGCTGAGCTATCTGGTTATAGAGCCCATGTTAACAATGGTGCATTTTATATTGTTAAATCCTCAAGAAAAATAAACCTTTCTCTAATATTTATGTGTAGTTGAGAATTGTAAGTGTTAAGAAATTTAGCTCATATTCGCAATGTAAATACATAGTAAAAGGGATATCTGCATTCAAATCCCTGTCTATCGGACCTACAAGCCCTTGGAAAAACAAAGACCCTATATTATATTTTGAATATAATTTGTAATCCAATCAGAAATATTTAGTAACTAATAAATAATGTAGGTGGTGCTTTTCAAGTATTAAATAATTTAAATAATAAGCCCAAGTTCGCCTTTAGTAATGATGAGTCTGTATACCTATCCCTCATTAGAATTTCCATTAGTGTTATGATAAATTAGTTGTCCTAGATATGCTGCTAGGTGACTCCAGGGCACTTCTTCATAGAAGAATTTTGTGAAACATACTACAGAAATGTTTCTCTATAAATAAAAATTGAAATTATATTTAAAAATAAAACTACATTTTTTTTTAAAGTTTGAAACAGGGACTCAATAGTTTCTGAGACTGGTCTATAGTTACCTCAGCCTTCCAAGTATTTGGGATTATAGTTGGACACCATCACATTCAGCTCAAAAGTAGTATCATAACTTTTTTATATATTTTGAATTTGACTTTCAGCATTTCA
>NW_004524666.1:2776268-2777569 GCF_000260255.1 Octodon degus | reverse complement strand
ACCTTTCCTTCCCTCATTTGAGTGTTGGGTGTTTGTCCCAGCAATGAGTAAAAAGTAACTAAGACAGCTGAAACACAGTAAGTTAGGGGAAAATGTTTGTTTAGTAATAGCAGAAAAGTAAACAGGAAGGAATTTTATATTTATCTACAATTAGAGAACATTCTAATTTGAGGAATAAGTCCTAATTATCTAATTAACAAGTCTGTAATAAAAAGCCTTAGAAACTGAACAAATGAAAATGCTTAACTAAACAAAAATATAGTGAAGCAGATTGAAAAATCCATTCATACTCCTGGGTATTTGTCTCTTCATCTATAAAATGAATGAGCTGGATAAAAATTATCTGTAAAATCTCTTAACACTAAACTTACCATGATATCCCAGACAAAGGAAATCTCTGAAATTCTGTTTCTCAGAGGCAGATCAGAGTAACTTCTTTTATTATTCTAAAAAGGTAAAAATGTGTTTATGTAGATTGATATCAATTGATATTTAAGCCATATTTCTGTGATTATCTTTATGTCTATATCAATATCTGTAATACTACTTCTGTTGATCAATGTTTCGTTATGTTTAGTTCTGACATTCATCCATGTATATGTTTAATGATGATCTACCTCAAAAGACACTAAACATAAAGAATTAATTGTTCTTTCAGTCCATATGGGCATGTTATGGGATATTTACTTTTTAATTCAGTGGAATCATCTGAGGAAATAGACTGCCAAAGACGAACAACAGCACCAGAGTTTTCACACAAAAAGTCCTCATTTCTAACTGAGGACTGAGGATGTTAACTTCAGAATATAATTAAATTTCCACAAGTAGGAACAATGAGAAGAAATTTAAGAAGGTAGTAAGGGCTTGAAGAAAGGCTTGGAGGCTAATGATCAAGAGATAGCCAAAAGAGGGTGAAGAGTTCAGTCAGCCTATAAAATAACTAAGAGCAATTATGGATGTCAGATCATATTGAAGGAATACTAAATTTCATTTAATTGGGTTGCCAATATGGAGAAATTGAACAATACTAATGAAGAGATTCATAGTTACAAAGATGACCAAAAACGCAAATAGATTAGAAGAAAGCCTGATTAAAGTCATGATAAAGTCTTCATTTTTACACAATGGAGTATTACTCAGCTACAGAAAAGATAAACTCAAAGCTTTTATACATAAATGGATTCAACTAGAGACCATAGTCTTAAGTGAGATAGATCAGACATACATGTGCAAACATCATTTTGTCTCCCTGGTGTAATAACCTGAAAGAGTAAATAAACTCTGAAAGGTATAATAGATAC
>NW_004524666.1:2773010-2775676 GCF_000260255.1 Octodon degus | reverse complement strand
ACACACACACACACACACACACACACACACACACATATTGCACATCTGAACTGTACCCTCCCATTCTTCCCTGCTCCATCAATTTCTTGTTTCCCTTCCCAATTGGAAAAGCTCTATCTTCATTTTTCCTTTCTGTTTTAAAATCCCCTTTCCTTTTTCTTCCTTTCCCATCCTTCCATCTCTCATTCCCCACCTCATTTGAAAAACATTTATCTCTTTCCTGTTATTTAACTTTTATTTTTCTCTTCATTTAGTTTGAATTTCGTATATAAGAGAAACCACATGACATTTAAAATTGTATGCTTCATTTAGTTCACTTAACATTATGGTCCCATGGTGCACCTATTTACCTAAGAAAGTCTCAAGTTTATATTTCAGTATGTCAGAGTAGTACTTCATTGTTTATAAAATACCATATTTTTTATCCATTCATCTATTAATAGACATATAGGTCTTTTCCAATATTTAGTTTTTATAAATTATGCTGCCATTGATATTGGTATGGAGAGAATAGCATAATTTCAAGTCTTTAACTCTTTGATGATAATACCCAGAAAGTGAATATCTGAGTAAAATAGAATTCATAGTTTTAGTTTTCTAAGAAATCTCTGTACTGACTTCCATAGTGCTTATCACAGTTCATTATATCCTCACTAAAGGTATATAAGTTTTCTTTCTATCTCTAGCCTTGTCATTCTTCCCAGAATAAAGTGAAATCTCAGTATTTTTAAAATTTGCTTATCACTAATGACTGCAGTATTGAACATTTTTTTAAAAATGGGTATGCTGGCCATTTGTACTGATGAGAATTGTGTGTGTGTTTCAGTTACTCATTTTTTTTTTTCATTTTGGAGGGAATCTAGTTTTTTGAGTTCTTTATGTATACTAGATATTAGTCTTCTCTCTGAGGAATAGCTAGCATTTTTTCCCATTCAATAGTTTATCCCTTCACACTGTTGGCTGTTTACTCTGCTGCACAGATTTTTCCTTTGATATAATTCAATTTGTTCATTCCTGATGCTATTTTTTGACACTGATGTTCTATACCTATGACTTCAAGCATTGAACTTTTTCTGTTGTTCAGCATTTTAACTGTTTCTGGTTTAACATTTAATTCTTTTGATCCATTTGATGCATTTTGATTTTAGTTTATATATGCTGAAAGATACGGTTGGAGATTCAATTTTCTGCCTGTGGATAAACAGTTTTCCCAACATCATTATCAAAGAAGCTATCTCTCCCCCAGTGTGTGTTCTTGGCCACGTGGCGAATATTGAAGAGTTGAATGTGCTTGCAGTTGTTTCTGCAATCTCTAATCTGTTTCATTGATTCTCATGTTTTTTCTTTTTTCCGCCACCACCCTGTTTTGCTCACCATAGCTTTTTAATACAACTTTCAGTCATGGTCCTCCTGTTTCTCTTATATTACCCAGAGATTGCTTTTCTTCTTTTGGGTTTCTTCTTGTTACTTATCAATTTTGTAATTGTTTTCTCTGGAAATGTGATGAATGCTAAGGGTATTTTGCTTGGAACTGCATTAAATCTGCAGCTGCGTGTTTGAACTATAGCCATTTTAACGTATTGGTTCTGCATGACCAGGAACAGGATATTTTTTCCATTATCTGGTGCCTTCTTCAAGCTCCTCTTTTAAAGTTACATTTTTTATAGGAGAGATTGTTCACTTCCTTCATTAAGTTAATTCTTAAGCATGTGAACTTTTTGATGCTACTTATTTTACTTTATTTTATTTTGTTTATTTTTTGGGATTAAGGAACAAACTCAGGACCTTAAATTTGCCAGGCAAGCACTTATGCCACTGAGCTATATCCCTGGCCCTCCTGATGCTATTGTTCTTTTTTATGTATTTGTTGCAGAGTCTCCCTACGCAGTAGCTCAGACTCTTAGTGATCCTTCTTCTTTCAGCCTCCCCTGTGCATGCGCCACCACTCTCAGGGGCGGGGCAAGCACAGCATGTGGTGCTGGGGAACTAACCCAGTCCCTATGCTTGCCTAAGCAGGCACTTAGTCTGCTGAGCTATGTCACAGGCCCTTGATGCTATTCTTAATGGTACTGTTTCATTAATTTATTTCTGTGAGTTCTTTACCAGGGTATAGGAAAGTTAGTGATTAGTATGTGATTTTGTGTCTTGCTCCAGTATTAAATTTGGTTGCTAGTTTTAGGAATCTCTTATTGGAGTTTTTTCACTGTTTCCTATAGAGGATCATTTCATCTACAAATAATGGAGACATCTATCTGTCTATCATCTATCATCTTTTATTTTGTTCTCCTGCCTGATTGCTCTGGGTAATGTTCTTAGCACTATGTTAAATAGGAGTGGTGACAGTGGAGATATTTATCTTGTTCCTCATTTTATAGAGAAACTTTTCATTTTTCCCTTTTAATATGGTATGGGGAGTAAGTAAGCTGATAAAAATGGCTTTTATTAAATTGAGATAAATTCCTACTTTCTTCAGGTTTTATATCATGAATGGATTATGTGTTTTGTAAATGCTTTCTATGTCTATTTTGAGATTGAGATGTTCATCTAATTTTTTCCTTGCTTCTGTTTTGTGATGGGTTGTGTTAATGGATTTAAGTATGTGGAACTGTCCTAGCTTTCATGAGATGAAGCCTATTTTGTCACGGTGTACGATATTTTTGATGGTT
>NW_004524666.1:2770407-2772707 GCF_000260255.1 Octodon degus | reverse complement strand
TTCTTTCTTTCTTCTTTCTTTCTTTCTTTCTTTCTTTCTTTCTTTCTTTCTTTCTATTTTTTTGAGACAGGGTCTTGCTATGTAGCTCAGGCTGGACTTTAGCTCATGTTGTAGCCCAGGCTCATCTCAAACTTGCAAGGATCCTTCTGCCTCAGCCTCTCTAGTGCTGGGGTTACAGGTATGCACTACTATTTCCAGGTTTATACTTGTTCTTAGTTGATAGGTCTTTAAAATAATTATTTCAATTTCATTAACTTTTACTGGATTAGTCAACATTTTGAAGAATTTTTGTTCAGTTTTGCTGTTTCATATATATCTAGGAATTTATTCTTTTCTTTGAAGTTCTACAATTATGATTGGCATACAGCTTTGTTATATTTTTACAAATAATCTTCTGGATTTTGGTGGTGTTGCTTGTGATATCATTTTTTTTTTCATTTTGGCTGAATAGTATTTCATTTTATATAATGTATTACATTGTCTTTATTTATCAGTATAAATAAATACGTTATTTGTTTTCATCTTATTTATTGCATTGTTGCAGTGGATGTGGGAGTGTAAATGCTTCACTACCACACTAACTTCCCTCTATGTATGTATCCAGGATGAAGGTCACTGAATCTTATAGTAATTCTCTTTTCATTATTTGAGAAATCCCTATACTGTTTTTCCATCACTGCTATACTCCTGTACATTCCAAATAATAGTGGACAGGAATTTGATCTCATGCAGGTCCTTGGCAGCACTCGTGATTGTTAATCATTTCACGACCATTCTCAGCAGAACTAGGTTATAACATTATTAGTGTTTTGGTGTGTCTTTTCCAGAAGGAGAGGGCACTGTAAGTTGTTTTAGCAGAAAAGACTGATAATATTTTTAAAAGCCTGTTATTTATTTGACTATTTGCTGTACTAGAGTTATACTCGAAATCAAGTGTATTACCATGGGGGAGTGGCAACAGTAAAGAGAACAGATGAACCAAAAGAACAAAGCTGAATTCATATGCATGAGGAATTTTCGAAGACGATGCCATGAGAATAGGAAGACGAAAAGGTTGCCAGATAATAGGATAGAAGAGATTGATATATAACTTCAATTTTCCAGCAGAAATCAATATTCAGAGTTTGGCCATCTCAGTGGCTAAAGAAATGGCAAGAACTGAAAGACCCCTGTGCAGAACAGGTTAAGGAATAATGGAATGCTGCTACTGAACAGCCCACCATTATAGCTATTTTTGCTGCTCACCATTGTGGCATGAAGAACTGGCTCTCCATGGATGGTAAACAAAATCATTGAAAACAGGTGGCATAGATGACTGGATTCCACAGAGCAGAAGAGAATGAGTTATTAAATGGAGTTTTCAGAACAATGGGCTGAAAATTGGCAACAGATATCTAGGAAAATGCTGGACCTGACAAATGGTATGCAGGCAAAATGAGGATCTTTTCCTTTTTAGAAGAATGTGAAGGTAATTTTATCAGAAATATGTCAGGAAATGGAAGAGAATTTTAGCAGATGGCTCCACATGTAGACAGACTCCTTGGCAGCAAAAGATGAGAAACTACCGAAGGTGATTAATCCTTTGCCCATTTAAAGAGAGCACATTTAAATACATTTTGGTAACAAATATCTGAGGCTCATCAGTGCTCTGCCATCAAATTAACATAATATCCAAGACCTTAGAATGAATGCAGAGTTGAAGAGCAAGGCTGGTTGTCAGAGATGTGAAAGAAGGTAGGCAACTGGAGTATATATGGGCAAGTACAAATTTAAACTTTAGGAAACTTAATAAGATCTCCATCCCTTCCTATTTCTTAAAGCATTTACTTTGGGAAAATAAAAAGTGCATTTTCTTCTCTTTGAAAACATATATGTATACTTTTTAAAATGCTAGGAGCCTTTAGTCACCTTTATGGCCTAGGAATTTATTTCCTAAGCAGCAGGGATATTTTTGAAATGTAAAAATCCAGGAGATCTTCTCACTATCCTTCAGCGTCTATAAAAATATTGGAGCCTAATTTCTACAGGTGACTTCCCGCAAGTTGCATATCTTCCCTCTTTTCTAAAGGCAAGAGTGGATTTTTCTTCTTTATAAGGTCAATTTTCTAACACAGATGGCAATTCCAACTACTATATTAGGTCAGGATAAACTATGTTTGACAAATGGTGCTGTCATTTTCTGTTACTTAAGCACCACTAATTATTTATTTTGAAAACCTGTACATATTGGCTTGTGTCTTTGTTACACAAAATATAAAAATTCTGTTGTTGCTGTCTGGTAGTGAATTTCCTGTGATGCA
>NW_004524666.1:2761475-2769789 GCF_000260255.1 Octodon degus | reverse complement strand
GTCTTTTAATATGCATGCCAAACTGATGGCATGGAAATACTCTTTCAATGTCTACTAGCATGCATAAATTTATTCGTTTTTCTCCTTTTGTCTAGAGCAATAGCTTATTTTTATTCTGCTTCTTACATGGGTAAGCTCAGCAGAAATCCCTGTCAAGGTAGACAGACTGGAAAGTTTATTTATTTAATGAAGAGCTCCAGGTAGCTTTTAAAAATCTTCTGAATTGACTCCATTCTGTATAACAGTAGCTCCATCCCCCAGACCAGCTACTGGAGATGCCATGAGGACAAGTGTAGAATGGGGAACACCTGCCGTCAGAACAACGAACATAAGGAGAGAAATATCGGCGAGGCCTTGAGAGGCTTTTCGTGTATATCTTTTCATTCCCCAAATGATTTCGTGTTTACTTCAAACTTCTCATTTAAGAAGGCAAAAAAAAAAAAAATTCTTCTTAATAGTGTTTCCTGGATAACCATTTTTGTCTTCAGTATTTGAATCACAAATTGTAACTTTTTGGACCTAGAGCTCAAGAAACTTAGGGAGGGAAATAAGAAAACAAAAGAAAAAGCAAGAAACTCCTGGGCATTGGACCATTATTTCTAGTAAGAATATAAATGGGATTTGAAGTTTCAGTTATGATATAATATCAGACTTCAAAGACTCTTCACATCTGGTTGAAGAGGATCATCATACCTGGTATTCAGCATTTGTTAATAGTGTGCTACATGTAGATGCAGATTTTTTATCTTTGTTTTTTTTTTTTTTCCTTTTTCAGAACCAGGGATTGAACTCAGGACCTTGCGCTTGCCAGGGAAGCACTTACTCTACTGAGCCATCTTCCCAGCCCATTTTTTTACCTTTTATTTTTGAAGGAATAATAGGTCATGATTTAAATTTCTTAATCACCTTAATGTCAAGGTCTTTTGGTAAGAAAAGCTGGTAAAATAAATAGCATTTGTTTTTGTAGTAACATGGAAAATACACGTTTGGAATCAAGACAGAATTTTACCTTGTGGATCTAATGATTTAGTACAAAAATCAGATGGTTATAAGTCTCCATCTCTAACATAAACATCAAATGAGAGCGTATTAGCTAGCAAAAATGGGGTAGGTTGAGGGCAGGGCTGAATCGATCAAGCACCTGGATGGAATGAGTCTGCCTTGAAGACCCAGTAAAATGCACAGACACGGGATCTGCAATGACTCCAGAGCTCCCAAACACTGTGCAGTCCACTTTTGCTACTTTCCTGTGCACCCTGTCTAGTTGTTTAGGACACCAAAAATGAAGGCAAAATCCCCTGAGATGTACCATCTGGTAAGCACAGGATAAAAAGCGCAGACATTAGCATTCTTTTATTGATTTTTAAAGGAAGAACAATTATATCATTTTCAGAGAATTCTTCATTTTACTGACAGTTCTACAGTATGTCAAAAATGGATAAGCTAGTGTTTTCCTCATGTGTGCAAGAAATTAAGTGCTGTAAGAAGAGCAGAGAGAGCCATTCTATTGTCCACCTCTTACCTAGGGCTCTGCCTAGTGGTACCTTCTTGGCACTGCCGCATTATAGAAAGGGGCCATGCTATTTCCTTTTCAAACTAGTATTAATGGAGTTTCTACATGTGTTGTAGATGATGCTGCTTGTGTCCCATCCCCCAGGGTATCCTTGAATCTCCTAATCGGAATCCTATTGATTATAAAACCTTGATCAGTTGCTGACATTAAGGGGAACTATTGTGCAGGAAGGCACAGAGCCATAACAACCAGGCACGGAAATGCTATTTGGCACTTTCACAGATACAGTGTGCATTGTTCATTAGGTTGCATCTAGTAGGAGTATACTCACTTTCCTGTTGCTGGAACCAAACACCCTATATGCACAACTTAAGGGAGAAAGGAGTTTAATTGGCTCACAACTTCAGTACGTGATCAGCTGGCTTCAAGGTAGCAGCATCATGGTGGAAAAGCATGGCAGAATGAAACTGATCAGCTTGCCATGGGCAGAAAGCAGATAGGAGAACAGAACCAGAAAGGAAGGGGACAGGAACCACATACAGGGTCCGAGTTATGTCTCCTTCTCAGATATAGCCAGGAGTGTGCCCTAGGCAGTGCCCAACCCAATCAAGTTGACCAGGAAGCTCAATTGTCACAGCACTGTAATATAGAAAAATTAAATTTCTATAATTGGACAAATAATCAATTTAATCATGCATCCAATCACTTGCTCAGATTATAAGATATGTCATCTATTTTTGAATGCTTTAGGTAATGGTCTTGGAATGGCATATTACTTCTGGTGAGAATGATTTATTTTCTTAAACTTATCTTTCCTCATCATAATCTCATATCCTCAAGTGTTTCACACCTATGTGTTGAATGTGCACATTCTTGGTTTCCAACTCCATAGCTTCTTTCCAAGTAAAAAAGAGCACTATGTTACTATTTCAAAGTGGGCAAGAACGAGTTTATATCCCCCATTTCTCTATCCTCTCAAAATTTTCTGTGTGTTTCCTGCCAGCTTCTCTTCCCAGTTTTCATTACTACTAAGCAGTATCAAAAGTACTTACCTGAATTTCCAGGAGAAATCCTTTTCTATCTCTACTTAAAAAGGAATTCCAAGATTATCAAGCATTTCCACTCTGCCCACCCTTAATGGCTGTGCTGACATGATCATGTGGATCAGCACTCTGCTCAGCATTGCCTTTATGACCATTGCAGGCTGTAATGTAATCTCTCTTGTTTACTTTCTGTTGTCTCCAAAAGTTGTATTAATCATTATCTCCTTGAGTACTTACAGATGCGCAAATGAGGGGGAAAATAATAGAATGTGCTCAATGGTGCATTTAAGTAGGTGGAATGATAATTACCTGTGGAGCCTTTTGGTCAGTACTGTTGGCTCTGTTTTAATACACAGGGCTCAGGAATTGGAGTTTCTAACAAATGGTTTAGGTATTTCAGGTGCAGCTGGTTATAAAACCTAGTTTGGGAGCTTCTATCAAATACACAAATAGATGCCATTATTCATATTTGTTTTTCTAATTCACTTTAGCAATTACTCTCTTACAAGTCACAATTAGCTTCCAATCAGGAACAACAATTTTATTTTCAAAAGCATTAAAATGAGGACATGCATATATTTAAAGACAATTTTATTTTAGGCAAAACAAAATGAGTAGATCAGCATTTTTTTTAGTTATGTTATGGTTTTAATTTTGAATACGTTTGACTATTTCACAGATGGTTTTCATTTTAATTTTTCAACTTTTGGTATGATAAGTCAGATATGGAGGTAATCCATGATTCTGTCCTTAATTGAATGAACTTGCTGCATTACATTCAGAGAGATGGGTCAGGGCTATCATCAAATTTTGGCATTATCCCCAAGATGGACATAAACATCAGTAATATAGTATAGAGTTTATGGTTTTAAGTTTTGCTAAAATTCATTATTAATAAAATAAAAATTTTAAAACAGCTGAAATCCAGTTTTACCCTGGCAAGCGCAAGGGCCTGTGTTCAATTCCCGGTTCCGGAAAAAAAAAAGACAATTTTAATCTAGTCTAATGATTCCTATTCAAAGAGCTGTGTGTAAGCCTGTGTGGCAGGAGAGGAACTCACTTGAAAAGTCATTATCACTTTCATATTTCTTTGAATCAGTGCTACATTGTTAGTCTATGAAGAAATAGAATTGTATTTTAATATGTTTGTTTATTTCTAATTCAGATACTACATATATTATTTGGATGGTATTTTCCATTATTGTTCCTCTCAGTCTTATTTAGCATTGAGTTGATTACCAGGATGTAGACAAAATCATTTTTGTGGAATCATCTGTGACCAATTTTATTACCAGAACAAATTATTATTAAAGAATGTGCATGTTTTAAGAACATCTCTTTATAAAACTGAAGGCAAGTGCTCTGAAAAGATTAAATGCCAGGTACAGGATCTCAGGATAAATCCTGAGGAGATTTCACTGACCCTATCAGACCCAAAAGCTACAACTCTTGTTGCATAGGTCCTGCTTTATCTTGTTCTTAAACATCCAGCAGAAAAGTATAAAAACGAAGTATAAGAAGTAAAGCCATGCTGTTATGTTGAGCTGTAGGGGACTCAGGTCAACAATTTCTGGCATTGCCAGTCAAGCGGAAGACCCAATACTATTATGGGCTATTGGACTCTTTTAGAATATTTTGCTGAATTAACACACCTATAATATTCAAATAATGGAACTTAACAAAAAAGGGGATACAGATGAATGTTCATTTTGTATCTGTGTATTCAAAGTGATTAGGATAGATATATAGTTCATTCTCTTATTGAACAGAGGGATTTATTCTAATAGTGTTTATAGATAGGATATCAGGTCCGCATCTTGTACAACAATTAAACAAGAGGAAGAATGTATACGATGTGTTAATTATTGAAACTGTCCTACCAATTTGGTTGAAACTGTCTCATTGCTATTTGGTTCTCAATAAAATTATGGAAAAAAATAAATAAAGATTAAATGTCTAAGAATATGGAGATCATCATAAGTAAAATGAGGTGAAAAACTTAGCATTTTCCAACTTTGTCTGGAATAACCATATTTTATGAGGGTAAACATGAAATCCAAGCAGTGTCTTAAGACAGCACTTGTTTCGTTAATGTTGAACCAAATTAGATCATCCCAAGGAAAATTACCAGACCTGTCTAATGTCATTAACATATTCCATCTAGCACAGTTTAAATAAAAACTCAACCCATTAGCAGGGTACGAATAGTTCTGAATGAACTGTTTGTCTTGATGAACACCTTAAAGATATTCAGCCAAAGAAAAAAATCATAGAATGGATGTTTCCAAGTTATTTTTTTATGGTTCCTGAATGATAGTTAAATGGGAAAAAAATCTAACTTTTACCTCATTCATTTATCTCAAAATTGAATTTGATTCAAAATCTGGACTACAATTCATGGTTGATAAATAAAAGGTATTATTATTATTAGGAAGTGACAAACAAAAATGTGTATGCACATGGGAACACCTGCAAGTGTGCAGATACATGATTATATAATATTTGACAAAGATACTAATCAAAAGGTACACTAGCAGTAATTACTGAGAATAGCTGGGCTCACTGCTTGGGCTGAGACTCTGTAGTACAAAATTCTCCTAACACTTTGGAAGATGGGCAAGAACAGTAATGCTACACCAGGAGAAAATAATGAGATGAAGAGGTTGTCTTCTTACTATTGCTTTTCCAGAATGGGCCTCACCCCTTAGCATGTCAGGTATTTTGGTTTAACATATTTCCAACTTGGTTGTATATGTCACAAACAATTGGATTGCCATGGTGAATTTTTTCAAACTGATCATTACAGTGTCTGTATATTTACTATGTTCACTTGTAATGATGAAGGTAACTTAAGGAGAACAACATGAAATCACAGCAAAGATTCATATTTTTTATTTTTAAATAATACAAATTAGTAATAGAAAAAACATTAGAAATGATACAAGATTTCATTACACAAAGTAATAGGAATTCAACAATGTTTGCTGCATTACATGATGTTATCCTTAAATCAGTTGTAACACTGGGCTGTGATAGTCTGCTACATCTGTCAGGTAATTTCAGAATTAACTGTCCAGAAAACTTCCTTATTTCAATCATCTTCTCCCTAGACAAAGCTTATGACTAACTGAAAGTGTTATTTTTCAGCTTCTTCTTTTCTAGTTTTCATACATATTACCCTGATTTTATGAAGAAACTCCTTATATAGACTGAATATAATGAAGTAGCTAAGTTTGTTGATGAAATAGTCAAATTGTACATTTTATCATGATAAAATTTTCCATCATTTTATATTTATATTTTGGTCTTATCCTAGTAAAGAAGAGAGAGAAGTATATGCTGATGCTCTCTCTCTAGAATTTACCACTACATCTGCCGCACCATATTAGCTTGGTAAGTATTTAACCACTTTTAAAAAACTTGCTCTTTTTTGGGTAATTCATATTTTCATTTGTAGACTATGGTATGGTAAGTTAAAGAATGAACTGAAAAGATTGAAATAGTGTTGCCAGTGTTTGAATCTGGATATTTCTCCTTGAGTAACATTGAGAAAATTCTGAGTCTTCTTTATCTCATCTGTAGAATAAGACTAATTAATGATAGTATATGCTAGGGCTGTTTGCAAAGAGTACTGGAAAATACCTGGCCTATCACTGTCTTTAGCAATATGATTTAAGATCGATCATTTACCAGAGGATGACTCTCATGTATTACTTGTTGATTTTTTCCAATTTTAATTCTCAGTGAAAAATCTTAAATTCAACTTTTCTGGATAACTTCTTTTTCTCGCTCCTATTAACATAGAGAACCACTCACAAGAAGCACATTGTAAATCAACTAACCTGTTTGGATATGTTAGTCAAAATGAATTGGTTGTAAATCTTCAATGAAAGCTACCCGAAATCAAGACAGTTTAGTATTAAGTGGTAAAGTGCTGAGATGTAATTCATCTTAACAAATACCTATTAAGAACTAACTAGATGCTCACCAGTGTGCTTGAAAAAGAAAGAAATAATTACATTTATTGATTGCCTTTTCTAAGCTCCCTTGTGTGGACACAACATACATCATCTTATTTAAGTCCCCACAGTTATGCTGAGGACTAGATTTTCTTACGAATGTAACAGTCTCAAGATAACGTACGCCAATTCCACTCACCCACGTTGCTAGGCACTGTGGAGAAGATTTAATGAATGGTGAGCTCTAAGCAAAACTGTCTAATATGCATAGAACGTTGGACAAGGCAAACAGACTCCAATCATGTGATTCTAGCTGTGTGGCTCGCTTAGAAAATGACAGTCCAGTGCACAAACTGGCCCATGACTGCTGCTTAGGTTGGAGTAGATGTTGTACCTTTGGCGCCTCTGACATCTCTTTTCCTCTTCTTCATGTCACCTCTTATTTTCCTTAGCGTTTGCTCCTGGGGATTCTGAGACTGGTTTATCAACAATCATTTCCAATGTACAGATTTAAAGTAATTTAAGCCCATGAGTAGTGAAGGCATGCCTTTCTTCTCTTGATTATAGTTTTCTAGACAATTAGACATTGTGCTATGCAATTTTAATTCTATTCTATGTTTAAAAACTTGTTTCATAGCAGAAAGTACTTACATTGGGCAAAGTTTATTAAATGAAGCAGGTATAAAACTAATACTTTGAACCCTTCTTATTTGAATAAAGGAATACATTTGAAATTTCAATTTGAGTATTGACTAATTTTCCCTATTTGTCCAAACTAGCTGTCAGTCATCTTTCCCTTTTTCCTTTCCCATCCTCAAGTAAATTGTCTTCTTTTTTAAAAAAGATGAATTTTAATTTATGAATTTTCTTTACTCTTATGTAATCCTAATTAATGTATCAGTATGGGAAGTCCACATGGCCTGTTCGTTCTCCATGAGATGACAGGATCAGAAAGGCATAGTCAGAGGTAAGTTGTCAACTCCCAATTTCTTCAGAAAGTGCAGGACTGACCCGTTGCTTGATGTGGCTATTGCACGCTGAGGAAATAAATCAGTATTTTAGTATAATAGGATCTGGGCTTCACAGAGTTGTTCTATAAATATATGAAAAAGCTAAGGGATAAAATAAACCTCATAAAGCTGTGTACAGTTGTGCACATCTGTAGACCCGGCATTTTGGGAAGCTGAGATAGGAGGATCACATGTTCAAGTCTTGCTTGGGGAACATAGTTGGGGGAGAGGGAAGCATGTAGCTCAGCACAAAGCTCTGGATTCAATCTCCAAATATTCTGCCTCTTCAAAATTCCAAATTGGATTAGAATTATAGGTATAGAATGAACTCACAATACATCCACACACAAATATGCAAACTACTATTTATATTTGATTTTTTTGTTGCTGTTGTAACACAGATCAAACTGAGGACCTTGTACTTGCCAGGCAGCTGCTTATGTCACTGAACTATCTCCCCTGTCACATATTTGATATATTTTGATATATAATTGATATTATACATTTGTACACATTTTGTATGTGACTAGGTGTAAAACATTGACGATATCCCTGTCAAATGACCTAGAAACAATGCCATGACAGTTATAATGACAAGACTTTACACGGAGATTTTGGTTTCTAAGTGCAGGTTTCCTACTAAAGAGAATCAGCACTCTTTGAAGAAATGACTAATTGCTGGTCTATTGCAGACATGAGTCTGAAACAATCTTGTCAGACCTAAAACTTTGGCAATGATCCAAAAATGAAGAGGATGTATCGAAGCAACACAGGAGTAAAAAGGCCCTT
>NW_004524666.1:2730294-2761375 GCF_000260255.1 Octodon degus | reverse complement strand
ATAGAGTAGAAGAGATAGCTTTCTCCTACAGTGTTAACTGTTAAATACGGAATTTTACTTGAATCAGAAAGTCATCATTTTATAGTCATAGTGACAATGGCTTTGTGCAAGAATGACTAACAAATGTTAATACTGTCATATACAAATTAATAGAATTTTTCATTTTCTCAAAGCAGCGCTATAATTATAAATGTCAAAACTTAACATATAATAAGAAAGATACTAATTATCAATATTTTCCAGCATTACAATGGATGATCCTGGAGATACCATCTTCACCCAGTGTCAAAAGTGAGCAGTGAGACAGGTCACATACCCGTTCGCAGACACAGGGCTCTGAAAGAACACACTCTCATTCAGTCAAGAATGGTGTCTTAGTCACTTTCTCCTCACTGGGACAAAATACTCAACACCCACAACTTCAAAGACAAGTTTATTTTGGTTTGTGGTTCTTGTGCCTGGTAGTGTGGGTCTCAGGGGAACAGGACACCATCAGGGTGTGGTGGAAGGAGAGGAGATCAACTTGGCAAAAGGGCAGCAGAGCAGAAGGCAGGAGCTGGAAGGGAGGTGTAGGTTTTCATGTCGTGTTTCCAGCGATTCAGCTCTGATCAGGACCCCCCTCTTAAGGGCAAGCCAATTATGAACTCATCCATTGATTGTTACCCTGACAAACAGAGGGACCCCAGGACCTGGTCACCTTCTGAACACATAAGACTTTCAGCGGGACCACGTGAGCTCTAAACCTTAACAAAATGTTTCTCGCACCCAGTTTGATCAGATGATCACTTATCCACTTTTCCAGAGCTTCATGCTCTAGAAACATTTGTCAACTGTACTTGAGTAAAAGGAAACTTACCCTCTGTTTCTGCAGTCTGCTTAACGAGACAGCAACAATGATCAACTATAGCACAATATCTTGCCTTTTCCTTTCTGACTAACCTGCACACTCAGTATTGTACACTGTGGAGAGTAGAGTCACACGCATTTACCTTCGTAGCCCACATAGCATGTATGTCATTGAGATCAGAGGATGAAACCTCACTGAGGCTTTTAATGAGATTAGAAATTGTGGAATAAATACAGTAACTTGCTTTCTATGAAGGCCACTATTGCTATTAAACTCAGATGAAAATATTCATAAAAATAACACAATATTTGGCCATGAGACAAAAAAATAGGAGGAGGAGGATTTGTTTCATAGGCTAATTTTGGTGGCTTTCCTTCAACTACAAACAATTTTCCCTAGGTAATTTGTCAATAGAGATAGGTTTATTTGGACAACTTGCACTTAAGAGTGTGTACCATGCAGTGTTTGGTAGAAGCAAGTGGTTTTGGTGACTCAGTAGGGACTCTGAGAATCACCTAATACTGAGAAACATACAGATACACGCATACAAACATCCTCAAGGTTCTGAAATTACTCATATTAAAAGATTTAGCTTGCATTACTTCATGTGAATGGCAGAAATATCTATTCAATTCTCCAAAATAAAGCAAAGAAACCAATTAGTAATTTTTCTTCTCTCCTTCAGCTATTGATTTTCAAAATTACAAATAACACTATAAAATATTTTCTTTCACCTAGTTTGTGAAAAGCATAGGGCTTTGCTGGATAGCTCAGTCCTTTAAAGTGCTGCTTGGGCAAATGCAGTGAGGCGCATAGGACAGGATTTTGATTCCCAGCTCCAGAAGTTGGGTCAGACTTGCCCTTAAGGCAGCCTGAAGAAGCCAAAACAAAACAAAACAAACAAACAAACAAAAACTCCTTCTCCAATTTTAAGGGCTGGCCAAATAGCTCAGCAGATTAAAGTGCCTGCAAGCAGGGCCAGGGGCAGGGGTTCCATCCCTGGGCCTGGCGTGCCAACCCTACACCTGGGGTGTCCTGAGGTGGCAACTGAGACTGGGAATGGTGGCATGCTCCTGTAATCCCAGATCTTGGGAGGCTGTAAACATGCAGATCACTAGGAGTCCAATTTAGTAGTGAGATCCTGAGCACCCTGTAGACCCTTCCCTAAAATACAATAAAAAAGAAAAAAAAGGAAAGAAAAAGAAATAAGAAATGATATATACTTATTTTCATATATATATACATATATGTATATATAAAAGGTTTTTGCTTTTAAAAATATTGAAATTTAATGTGGAAGCGTTTGCTGTTTTCATTCAAACACTTCCTGAAGCAGCTTAAAACTTAGATTTCAAATTGATTTAATTAAACTCACATTGAAGTTAAGTTTAACCACATTTGAACTTCATTTTTTCTTTAATTTGAAAAATTGTCATTTAATTAGATTTTTCAACTGTGTAAACATGATCTAAGTGAACTATTCTGAAGATATGTTAGAAAAGACTGCATTCAGTTGGTAAATACCATTGAAAACAAAGAAAGAAAAGAAAAATTCATCTATCATCATATGCAACATTACAGTAAAATATTTGATTTACTATATAACTTTCCCTCTGGAGTATTTTACACATTGGAAAATATAGTGCGATGACTGTTTCGCTCTCTTGATTATTTCAAGCAATAAAAGAGGTCTCTTTCTTTTCATACAAACCTGACAAGCTGTGGGTAGGAGCTCAGCAAACAAAATAAGGTACTATTTCTATTTATGCTGAAGAGGACAATATCAAAAAATACTTTGTTTTTGTAGTAGAGGGACTGTGACAGCCTAGCTCACACTGGCTACTTACCATATCTATTTGCTGTTCAATAAAGGAGAAATGAAAAAAATAAAATTGTCATTATCTTGGAGTTCTATCTAAGCTTTCATTCCCACAGCTGATAAAAACATGTTTTTGGGGAACAATCTTTGACTGGAATGAGGTGCTGGATGTGGTCATAGAAAGATGGATGTCCTTAAGAGTTCTTATTCACCAGTTCCGAGAACACCAGCAGTATTTGTGCTTGTTTGTGCTTTCTTAAAACTTCAAAGATATTTTTTTTTTCTGGCAGTGCAGTGAATGCTACTATACTGATGAAAGTTTCTAATGAGATCACAGGAGGGTCAGCATGCATCAGAATTCACACCTGGAGTCTTTTTACCTCGTATACATTTTCCAGTTATGGGAAACACCTGCCAATAAAGAAAACTAGGATGAATTGATAATCATTATAGCCCAAGGAACAGATGATGGCAAATCAGCACTCAGTTTCATTGTGGTGTAAGATTTTGTCACACACTCAATCTCCCCAAGGTAGACAAAGGCAGAAACAGCTCCCCTATGAATAATTTTATCATCCTACTTATTGTCACTCTTCCATCTTTTCAATTCTACTTTTTAACCTCACCTCTTGTTTTCCTCCTCATTCTGTTTGTAAAAACTTTAACATGTTTGTTTCCCAATAACAGATAGACCATAAATGATTGCCAGTTCTGTCCTCTAGCTGTTTGCATCTCATGCTCATGCCGATTTGGTATTTATCTCCATTTTAACTTTCACCTTTGGTGACAGGAGCCCTAACGTCCAGCCAGAGCAGCCTCTCAGAGTTTCCAGGAAAAAGCCTTGTGTTTGAAATTTCTAACCCTCTATTCATGCGAGCCGCTTTACCAGAATTGTCTTTACTTACCCTTGTGTAGTTGTAGAACTGTTCATCTTTGATCACGCAGTTCTGATATCACCTTCTTCTCTCTGTCCTGAACTAGTTTTGTATATATGTATTACTGTAATTAATACACAATGATTCTGCTTCTCTTAGAGATCAGAGATCATCCTCCTAGCTAGTTTTGCATTTTATGCATGGTACCTAAGAGTAATATCTGCCCTGTACTAGTCACTCACAAAATGTGTCTGAATTAAAGTTCAGTGTATTTTGCCATGTGGTAGAATAAATGTGTGTACAAGATTGAATGCTCTTTTCCTTTCAACTTTATTTTTTAATTTTTAATGTATTTGTGTATTTGATGCAGGATATCACTATACAGGTTGGATTCATTGTGATCCTCCTGTCTCAGCCTCCCCAGCACTGGGATTTCAGGTATGTGCCACCACACCAGGTTTTGGTGGCCGACACAACATGCCCAGGGTTCCAGGACTGGCACAGCATGTGGTATGGGGTCTGCCAAGCCCTTGACTAAATATTTTTGTGCCCAAGTTAACTACATAGCTCAACACACTCCCAGCTGTATGAGTTAGTTTCCCACACAGAAGAGTTCCTTAGCTAACTTTTGCATTGGTGTCCTAACAAGTTTTGTATCTGATTTACATACTTACTTCAGAAGATAAAGAACAAACTGTAATGTGAAAATGGAAAAAAATCAGACCCCTCAAATTAGTAGAGCAATAAGCAAGCCCAGACTTGCTGTTGACTTTAGGAATAGGTGCAAGGAGGTTGACATGCTTCAATGTGCTCTGAAATTATCCTTATGCACAGCATGGGGCTTTTATTAATATGCATCCTACTAGCAAAGAGATGATGTGTTCCAGCAAACATGACCAAATTAGAAATTTTAAAATGGGGTTTTGTAGCCATGGTAATCAATGAGATTAAAATGAAAGTGTATTTGATACTTAAACAAATGACATGTGTCCTTGGAAAACAATGTTTATGCAACCCTTTTGTATAGAACGTTATCCTATTGGAATAAATTCTCTGCTAAAATATCAGCTGGATAAACATGGGATAAATGATGCTGGAATTTTCAGCAAGTTAATATAGCTTTATTTATGGAATAAACAAATTTCATTTCTTAAACAAAATGTCACTTTATATTTCACTCCAATAATAATGGCTGTTATCAAAAAGACAGAAATTAACAAGTGCTGGTAACGATGTAGAGAAAGGGGAACACTTCCACTGTTGGTGGGAATGTAATTTAGTCTAGTCATTATGGAAGACAGTATGGAAGTTCCTCAAAAAATTAAAAAATTGAAGTGCTACAGACCAGCAATCTTTCTCCTGAGTATATTGCTAAAGGAAATGAAGTCAGCATGTCAAACAGACATCTCTAATTTCATGTTTTATTGCAGTACAATAAACAAGAAATGGGAACAAACTAACTATCCAGCAAGTGATGCGCAGATAAAATGTGATGTATAGTACACAATGGATATTATTCAGCGATAAAAATAATTAAATCCTGTCATTTGCCACCACATGGATGGAATAAGAGATCAAATTGTTAAGTGGAATAAGCCAGGCATCGGAACACAAAGCTCATTATCTCAGTCCTGTGTGGAATATCAAAGTGGTGAGCTCTGAGGAGTTGAGTCGAATGATGGTGACTAGAGGTTAGGGAGAGTTTTCAAGAGAGGGCTGGGGAGAGACTGATCAAGAAAACTAAGTTGCAGTTAGATAACAGCAAGGAAGTGTGAGGTGCTGATTCACCATATGGTGTTTATATATAATCACTTTACACTATCTTAGCATATTTCAAAAAACTGGGAGAAAGTATTTTGAATGTGTTCATTATAAAGAAAAAATATATACATGCATATGACTGTATTTGAGTAATATGCAATGTATACATGTATCAAAATATGATATACATAAATATGAACAAATTTGCATATCCACTAAAATTAATTTAAATTTTATAAAAGTCAGTCTATGAGGAGAGTCATTTCTTTTTTCTTTCTTTTTTTTTTCTTGAATTCTGTTGTGATTTGGTCTAAGAGCTTTTTTTTTTTTGTGGGTTTTTAAAATTTTTTTATTTTTTTCCATAATTTTATTGAGAAACAAATAGCAATGAGACAGTTTCAAACCAAATTGGTACCACAGTTTCCATAAATAACACACTGCATACATTCTTCCTAGTGGTTAATTGCTGTAAAAGATGCGGACTTGATATTTTATTTACAAACACCTTTAGAACAACTCCCTATATTCATTAAGAGAATGTAACTATATATCTATCCTGAGCTTTTTGGTTTCATAAACTCATTTGAAAACTCCAAATAGTCATTTTCCTTTTTAAGTTCATTGTTAATTATTACTTTTTATGATTAGTTACCCACTTTTGAGGATTGCGATGATGTGAATTCATTTCCAAACCTAAGTGGAGCACTGGACTAGCTCTAATTTAACGTCCCTATCTACGCTCTGATTCACTTCTTCTGTTTTCTTAGCTCTGCCATCGCTTTCCTTGTTTTACAGTCTAAGCACAAAGGTACACTTGGAGAAGCACTAGAATGAAACGTGGTAAGAATTAAGTTGAAATATATTGAGCAGCTTTGTCCCAAGATACCCATATAAAACTCTGCAGTGTAACCTTTGGAAAACTCTGACGACCTTGTGAATTGACCGGAAACATCAAAGAAGGAGGTGAGGTTGGGCACATTTAGAACTTACAAGAAAGGGCCACCTTCTGCGGTGCAACAAGGGCCTTTGTCCGCAAGTATCTATGCTATGGCGAATCCTTGAGTTTGATGAGGTGAGACTCTTTAATTTAATTCTGAATACAGCACATTGGATCCTAATGAGCTGGGTTTTCCCTATTGCCTAATTCACTTTGTCTATAGCTAGGTGCTTAGGGAGGCCACTACGAGTCTATTAGATTGGAGTGCTAAAAAATGGGCCCCCTGTAACCTAAAAGAAATAATACACTTCACTTGTAGAGTTGCAGCTAAGTTTCTGACTTACTAAAATAACAGAACAAAGAAGTTACAGTATATCTTTACTATTTATATTTATTTATGGAGTTTTAGTGTTATTTTTGTTAGTACTTATACATGACATCTTTTAATTCCCTTTTGCAATCCCTTTCCTTCTCTCTCTCCATCTTCTTCCTGTATGAAACAGTCCTCCCTTATTTCCTATTATTTATCTTTTATTTTGCTCTTTCTTTATATTTTAGCTTTCTCATGTGATATTTAAGCTTGTGTGTCTGACCCATTTCACTTCTCATTATGGTCTCAAGATTCGTCCACTTTCCTACAAATGATGCAAGTTTATGTTTATGGGAGAGTAGTGCTCCACATTTTCTTTATCCAATCGTCTGTTGATGGACATTTACACTGATCTTTTAAGTTTTAAGAATTGAGAAGTAGCTGTTTTCTTAACACTTGAAAGTAACTATACAAATAAAACAATGGTATTGTCCATTTGTTTATTTTTATGTCAAATAAATATGTTTACAATGGTTTTCACAAAACTTGGACATTAGTTTTAGAGTGACTCTTCTTAATTTACTAGCTGCAGTCAGGAGTGGTGACACATACTTTTACCCCTAGGACTCTGGGAGGATGAGTCCAAAGGACTGCAAATTTTAGCCCAGTCTAGACTACTTAAGATGACGTCTTGCCCGGGAGACAGCTCAGTGGAATAAGTGCTTCCCTGGCAAGTGCAAGGGCCTGAGTTCAATCCCCGGTTTTGCCAAAGGGAAAAAGAAAAGATGATGTCTCAAAGATAAATAAATAAAATATTAATTTTTAAACTAATTTCCCACTCAAAGTTTCCTCAGAAGGGCTGGCCCTATAGCTCAGCACATTAAAGAACCTGCTTAGGCAGACGCAGGGGCCCAGGGTTCTATCCCTGGCCTGCCTTGCCAGCCCCACCCTCAGGGCAAATTGAGACTGGGCGTGGTGACACAAGCCTGTAAACCCAGCACTTGGAAGGTGAAAACAGGAGGATCACTACAAGTCTGATCTGTGTAGTGAGAGGCTGTAGGCACTGTATGAAATACATACAAAAAAAAGTTTTCTCAGAAAAGAGGTCTCAGGGGAGGAACAGTTTGAAAGTATTGAGAACGTTCTTCCAGGTCCTTCTGTTTCTTTTATCATCCTTGCAGCCATATGTGCATGGCCTCTGCACTTTGCTTACAGCAAACAAAAGCAATTGGATTCATGTCTTCCTATCATGTGAAAAAGAAATCTGTAACTTCAGTCTGCTGTACTCTGCATACTTTTTGTTTATTCTGCCTTCCACCTTGTGGTGATTTCATGACTCTGAGGCATAAGAAAACGGACATGTTACTGATGGAAAAAGTAATTCATAAACATTATTAACATCTTTGGAATAAACAGTGTACCAGAACTAACTGATTTGTTAATCACCACTGATTTTGCAAAGCATATTCTGAGGAATTGGCCAGACAGGGTTACAGTTAGTGTGGATTTATCACTGTATTAAAAAAAAGATAAAAAAGCTGCCAAGTTCTTTGGTGAGTGGTTGGTTGATCTGAAATCCTTGCCAATGCTCAAACTGTTGTCCAACTTATTGCCTACATCAACAGCTGTCAGAGAAACATGATGGGCTAAGGAGGTGCTGTTTAAAATTGTTCATTTTAAACAAATGAAAGATAAAATAAAAGATAAATTTTATAAAAATTTCTATAAAATGAAAGATAAATTAAAGTTATTATAACAGTGAACAAAGGTACACTGATAATACCAGGATTTTCCCAGTCTTATTTTCCACTGTGTGAGTGATACTAGCTTACTATGTACTGGAATATAGAAAAATCGAGTAGGCTTTTCTATTACGGCTCTGTTAGCTTCTCTTACGCTTTAGAAATGTGACCTGCTACCTTCCTTTGGTGTAATCTCTCCTTCCACCATAATTTTCTGATATTTGTGCCTGTGGTAGTCAGCGGTTTTGCAATGGAATAGTATAATAAAGGACACATAGTTTATAAGGTTATTTTATAAGAGTCACACAATGAGTGTGCTGGAAATCTGTCCATACACTAAAGACCAGAAGAACCCAGTTAAAGGTCCAGATCCCTTGACAGTATCCTGCATGAGCCCAGCTGAAGACCCAGAGCCCATGACCCTGTCTCACCCAAGTCTCTTTCTTTCACAGATCTGTCCTGGGAAGGCCAAAGGGTCAATGGTAGAAGTTGGAAAGTTTGTGCTAGTGGGAGAAGGATCTGTGGCATCAGGCTGAGGGCTCTGCCCTGGAGCTAGGAAGAAACACTCAGAGTGAGAAAGAGGGCTCTGCCAAAAGGTACCACAACCATCCTCAGCAGCTACGAGGTCCTGAGCTCCTTTGCTGATGAGAACAACCCAGTCCATATCAGCAAAGCCAACATGACAAGTGTCTCTAGAACACTGAATAGTGTACCATCTTCCCCTCTGGAAATCATGCTCAAAGTTAAAAACCAGAGCTCTTCCAAGGTGAACCATGGCCATTCTCAGAGACAACAAAGTCCTGAGCTCCTTCCACAATGAGAACACCAGAGTTCATCACGAGAGACAGCATGACAAGCTCCTCCAGGAGAACAGCCCAAGAGACCCAGCAGTTCCCTAACAGCTTCCCCTCTTCTTCTCCAGTTTTGCTTCTTATGCTGTCAGCAGCAATTCTCAGCTGTGTTTCCCAAACCCAGCACCACATCCACCAGTTGTTGGTCCACTATAATCCACCAATCTTTCATAAAAACTCTGATTTTATGTAATATAATAACGTCTGTTTTATCAGTCATGCAACTGCCACTTCTCCTTTTAGACAGTATAAAATTAAGGCACATATAATAGTCTTAAATTGACTGGTATTTTTCTTCTTGTAGGAATTATTTTTTATGTAATTTCAAAATATTTTTAAATTCCAATGATTTTCTTAATTCTAGTGGTTCATCACCAAGAAATCTACTGCCACTAATTTTAAAACATCATATAATGATCATAAATAGTATCATAAAAATGATTATAAGTTCATAAAGTCTATAGAACATAAATAAGGAGCAATTGAAAAGGGGAAACTGATGGAATGGAAATTAGATGCAAAAATCAGGGGCAATTAAGAGATACTTAAAACAGTCAACTAGTTGAGAGTCTTTCTGAGAGTAGAAGTCAAAGTATTTATGAACTTCCTCTTCAGAAAAAGTAGGAAGGACATTATAGCTATGAAAAAGGCACACATTTACAGAAGTGATTAAGGATCAGTATATAAAGATAGAATAGTTAAGGATAATTGCATTGATACTATCAAAGGGCTTCCCTGAAGATTTCTGAACCTGTCATAAATACTTACTGTGAGCTTTCTACAGTTGAAATATGCCCAAATAAATTTGATATGTCAAATCAAATGACATATTTATGCTTTATTTAATTTATATTCTACTCTTTCGTTTGATAATAAGCACATCTGTATCATTTTACTATTTTGGCACCTGATATTTTATTTGTGCACTTTTAAAGATCTACTTTTCAGGCATACCTACAAGGAAACACAGCTTACTAAATCTGATATGTAGGAGCTATTTCTATCCATCTGCTTGCTTTAAAATTGTCGACTTTTAAGATACTACCACTGATTTCTAACACTTCGAAAATGCAAGCTTCTGATTACACTACTACTTACGTTAGTATAATGCGCATGTTTATATCGTACATTACCAAGGTTTGCAAATTCGTTGTCTCATTTGATCTTCACGGGATCCCTCTAGGTAGGCAGAACAGGTGTTGTCATCATTGTTTGGCATAAAAATCAGGTACAAAGAAAGGAACGGTTTTGCCCGAGAATTCTTAACAAATCATCTATTGGCAGCGCTGTAATTAGAATCCACCTTTTTTCTATCACTCAGTACCCTTAGCAGATCATTGTCCGTCGTGAAGTTTCTCATGCCTTCTTATTAGTTTCAAACTTTTACATTATTCAACATAATTCACAGAATAGTACAAATGTGGACATGTGTCATCAAAGTTTTATAATAAAATGGCTGCACTTTGCTACTGAAGTTTAGTTCCTTAAAATACGTCAGAACCTCAGTACTTATGTTTAGGGACATGGTGCTAGGTTCAGCTTTATCAAGTTATCTTCTTAGTTTGCTAACTTCAAAATGGTAGGGACTATGAGTTTTTTTATTTGTTTATTATTAGTTCTTATCTCTTTATTATTTCTTTCTTTATTACTTTATTTCTCATATAATTATTTTTAACCTCTAACCCATAGAGGTTTATTTTCTGCTATAGTTTATTTTCTCTAAATTCTCATGAAATGCTTCAAGATCCCATAATAAAGAACACATAAGATATAAGCAATAAGACCTAAATTCAAACAGTAAAACCCATTTCTACAAATGAGGGAAATAATATCAGGAGCTAGTATTGGACACAGTTGCTGTGTCAAGCACTATTCTAAGTATATAATGTGAGGGATTGCGTGACTGCTGTGGGAAGAGCTTAATTTACTTATATACAGGGTGGGGAGGGAACAAAAGGAAAAAGGAAGTCCCAGAAGGAAGGAAGGAACTTACAGGGTAACAAAGATGGACAGATAATAAAATAATGCTGTTCCTGTGAGCTCTCTGTATGTCGGTTTACAGTCTGCCAGTTTGCCATGTCTCAATTATCTGCATTAATTCACAGTATTGTCATCACAAGGGCTCAGTTAGGTAAGCTCTTGCAATGATGCTATTTTAGGCAGAAGAAAACAGGCCCAGAATGAGAGACATGGCGGAGGGTAACATCTGTCAGTGCTGTCACTGCGATTCCTACTTATGAATCCTCAGGAAGTGAAGCCTTGTCTATTTATTTAACGGTAGGCTGATTTTTTTTTTTCCCCGGGGAGATGGCTTAGTGGAATAAGTGCTTCCCTGGCAAGCACAAGGACCTGAGTTCAATCCCTGGTTCCACCAAAAGAAAAAAATAATGATAATAATAATTTTTAAATCGGAAGGTAAAATCAACCAATTGCTACTAAGACTGTTTTATTTTCCCTAACATTAAATATTTTTATATTTATTAAGTGGCAACTTGGATGTAGGCAAAGGTCTTAGTAACAGTTTAAGTACAGAATGGACATTTCCATACATTCATTAACAACTCCTAAGGTCAAAAGTCAACCAAGAAGCCTGGGGTTGTAACCCCGGGCCTGCCATGCCAACCCAATCCTGGGGCATGCTGAGAGGGTGGCAATTTGAGACTGGATGTGGTGGCGCGCCTGTAATCCCAGGTCTTGGGAGGTTGTAAACAGGTAGATCACTATAAGTCTGACCTAATAGTGAGACCCTGAAAACCCTGTAGACCCTTCCCTAAAAATATAAACAACAACAACAACAACAACAAAAAAGTAAACCAAGTAAAGAAAATTATTCGAAATATTGTATACAATTAATAAGAAACACATCAAAGAAGAAAAAGGGAGAGGAGGAAGAACATAAGAAAAACATTTGCCTTCTAGCAACCTGCTTAGAGTCACAGGAAGCCAAAAGTGAGAATTGTACCCCTAGACCAATATGCCACAAAGAATCATATGAAACCATAAGGAAATATATACTCACAGTTGGCTTAAAGGGAGACCCAGATGCTGTCCTGGCTTCCTGCATCTGAACATTAAACAGCACAATCATCTGTTACTTCAAGTACTTTGTAGAGATAGGCTTAAATTTGTCTCCTAGCATTGATGCTTAACAAATGTAGGGAAGTTTTATTGAGGAGTTAAGCATTGCTGTACTGTGCCAGTGTATATCACGTCAACTCTAGTTTTCTCTCTCTTCTATTGGGCAGTTTCTCCACTGGGCTAATTTGGCAGGCTGATAGCCCATAGGTGGCTGCCTTATTATTTTTCTGAGTTCAAATGTTAAGACAAGCATCTTTCTGTCATAGAGCCCTGCCCTCCCTTTATTTAAAAAAAGTTAACTTTAGAAAATTTGTGATGAAAATGTCTTCATTTATTTCCTTGAAATGTGAGTGTTCTATGACACAGGAATATCTTTCTCAAGATCCTGGAAGTCATCCTCCTAACATGTAGTCATTAAGAAAGACAGCATCCCTATTTCTAGTGTTTGTGGTGTATAGGAACCTATAGTCCATGAAATCCAACTAGCTAGCAGACAGTTCTAATCACATTGATCACATCTCTTAACGCCCTTCAATACTTTTCTAGCAGCTCATCTTAGTACTTAAATATTCTCTTGTGTTTTGTTTAGCGGACTGAACTCAATCTGTCTTTTCCTGTTGCATATACTGCTTGCCTCTTTTAACTCTATTTGGTGCAATTATGCTTTGACAAATATCAATTCCATTTGAGACTCACTAAGAAATCCCTTTCTTCACCTATTAGAGCAAGCGACATGAAGAAGTTGTAGCTCAGACAAAGAAAAATCTAAGCCTTGTTGGAAACTGCCTGTATCTTTATAGGAAATATAAGTAAAATTGGACCTGAAGGAAAATTTACAAGTATTTTCTGAATACTTGTAAACTTACAAAATTTTCTGAAAATTTTTCATTTGGGTATTAAAAAGGTGTATTCTTTTCCTTAATGTCATAATTTTTCCCCTTCTAACATCATATTATTCGTTATACTTTGTTACCAAGAATACTTCATGATATAAAAAAGAAAAAAAAAGTTTTTCTGACATAAGTGAAATCTTAGAATATATTTCATTGTGATACTGGTAAAAAAAACAACAAAAAAAAAAAAACAAACACAGTTATACCTCGGATTTGCTTGTACAATGTTCACAAAATCCTTCCTAATTAGAAAGTCATAATAATTAATTGCTAAGAGCATCATTATGATGAATAACCTTTTCTCCATTAATTGGATATTGTTTAAGCACTCTATGTTATTCATATTAAAACAATTATATATTTATAATTTAAAATAGGAAGAACAATGTGCTCTTTCTATTTTTAAAGTACAAAGATTCAAATGTTTAAAAACCTATAGACTTAGGCTGGCCAGATAGCTCAGAAGATGAAAGCACCTTCTTAGGCAGACCCAGGGGCCCTGACTCTGGGGTGCTCTACAGGCCCTAACCCTGGAGTGTGCTGAGATGGTGATTGGGACTGTGAAGGGTGGCACATGCCTGTAAACTCAGCACTTGGAAGGCTAAAAACAGGTGGATCACTACGAGTCTGATCTACATACTGAGGTCCTGTAGACCCTGTACTAAATACATATAAAAAACCTACAGACTTGATGGGCAAATTAAACTGAGAAACCACAAATAACTTTCTGTGATATGGTACATTAGAATGGAAAGAAAATGTGAAATATTATTAAGTAATATTCTAAAGAGAAAAATAAATTGTACTTATATGGTCAAGAGTATTTCAATAAAATTCCAGTGGCTGGAAGTGACTTCTGCCTAGTCCTTATTTCCACACATATATCATTATTTACTTCATTGGAAGCTGTCCATGGTCCGTAGAACCCAGACTTCCATCTTAGCTGCAATCTCTGCTATACCTGAGCTGCCAGGTTTTCTCCCATTTTCCCTGCTCCCAGGATTGTTGAGCTCACCACCACTATGCCCATTGTCTATGGTAAACCCTCTTCCTCTTTGGTTCCACACTGACTCAGCTTTGTGAGGCAAACCAAAATGGCGTACACTGCTTTCATAAACTTCTTTTGTTACCTCGTAGAGAGAATACCAAGATGGCATTGCACCTGCAGAGCAAGAGCATGTGTGAGCAGGGAGCACTGAGAAGGGAAAACTTGAAGAGTGGATTACTGAGGAGTACTAGCCCAGGAGACATTTCATACCATCTTCCTAGCTCTTCCTGGGAGCCTAGTATGACCATTATGATCAAATTGCCTAGTGGTAATTTCACTGGGTCACAGATTTCTTTCATAAATATGTTTTAACACTTATCTTGATGTCACATTATTTTATATTTTACCAATGACTTATTTTTAAAATTAGTATAAATAGTATTATTTTAAATACATCCTAAGTTTTTCTTGATCTTAAAATAAATAAAATGGAATAAATGATACCAAAGGTACATACTGTCTGAGGACCTGGATTTTATACATCTTGATAAAAATTTAGTCAGGTTTCCCTATCAGCATATTAATACAAGCCTTATGAAATTCTTTTTGAGGGGAACACTGGGAATTGAACTTAGGACTTCACACTTGCCAGGCAGGTACTGTGCCACTGAGCTAAAATCCTTTCCCCAATCATATAAAATTATTGACAAAAAATTTGAACGTAAAACTTTTGATGTTATATAGTTTCATCGCACAATAAAACAAAATATTATTATGCTTTGGCTTCTCCAGATTTCTTCAGGTTTTTTTTTATATTTTTCCTTTTATTTCTAAATTCTCCTTAGAAGAACATGTATGCCCTGTAGAATGTTTAAATTATTCTAACTCTTGTATTCTTCATCTCTTATGTTTGTTTTTTCTTTGTGCTAAGAACATTTCAAGTCCGTTTTAGAAAAATTTCAGTATACATTTTTCATTAACTATAATGCACAGGAATAAAATAAAAGTCTGATACTGGCCCAGAATTTTTCTCTTTCAGCATTGATATTTGGAAAAACTTACATTAAATCTGAGAAAGGCAACTGAACTAGAAAGTCCACTTAAAGTTTTTTTCTTTATATTTTTGAGTTATCTTAAAAACTCAACTTGACATTTGAGAGGTAAATTCTTGATTAGGTATTCTACTTATAAAATATAGTATCATGCCTTTGAGCTCTTGGGAGACACATATGAAGGAAATCAGACTGAAAAAGGTCTTTAAACTTTGTCATAACAACAAAGAACAAATAGTGCTAAAATCTGATTAAAAATTTAGAGTTTTATTAAATATTGAGTTATATACATAGGAAATTGCAATTTTAATTGTTCACACTACCACCTGTATTCTGATTTTGTGAACACACAGCAAAATACATCAGTTGGAAATGAGGAAACTGTTAAAGAGGACATCAGCGATGTGTACAGTAATATTGCATAAAAAAATAGAGATAAGTGCTTTACATCTGAGTTAGAAAAACATCTTCATAAAACACTAAAGTAATAAATGCTTTAGGCTTTCAGTCTATGGAGTCTCTCTCTTAACTACTCAACTTGTAATATGAAAGCAAGATGCAGAAAACAAACAATTGAAGCTGTTTTCCACATATCTTTATTTATGGGCATTATAATTAGAATTTGTTTAATTTTGACTTGCTATGCTCTTTGAATTTTTTTTTCAATCATTCAAACAATGCAAAACACAGTCTTAGTGCGTGGCTGCACAAAACCAGCTGCAGCCACAGCTGGGGGAAAGATAGTAGTTGGCTGACCCCTATATTGTGCACCATAAACTTAAACAGATGTTTCAATGGAGTAAAATGAAACTGCCCAAATGCTAACCTTTGCATCACTTTCAGTCCATCTTGTATCTGTACACAACTCTAGTATTTACGTTTAGAATTTTAAAGGCAAATCATCTGAAATGAAAGGATATTGTAGTGAAATGAAGCAAATGTGTTCAGTAATAATAAAGGGAGTTTGTAATCAAGAAATGACAAGATCAATTTTATCCTTTATCAAGTGAATCAAGAATCAATACATGTGTTATTAGTATCAATTGTAAAATTAGCCATCTGTGTAAGGTTATATTGTTAAATAATTATCTAGTTAATTCATGTAAATTTTTACTGCATTGCTCTTAGGAATCAAGTCAAGGGCTTTTACCACTTTGCACAAGTTAAAAATTAATGAATTCATTTGCCTTTATCCATAAAAATAAAAGCAGTGCCAGAACTTTATCATAACTTTCACATAAGGGAAAATATTTCTAATATTTATTCAGTATATATTGTCTATGTTATTCCACGTGTTTTTAAGTAGTAGAATTAGAATTATAAACACTGGTAGCAAGCATTTTTACTTAATATGAATTAAAACAACAGAAATTAAAATATAATAATGTTTGGAACTTTTGAAAAGATTTACATTAATGAACAATTCATTTAGACATCATTATTTTGTTAGATTAATATGGTGGATGTATTTCCAATGGAACAACATCTATTTAAATTAATAAAATAAAAAAATACAAATAACTGTACCTACTTCCAGCAAAGAAACAATTTTCCTATTAGATTTTAAATAGAAGAGCATTCCACTAACTTTTGTCTGGACAAATAAATGTATTATAGGAGCTGAGACTGGTTCCCATAAAAATGCATTAAAATTTCAGTGCCTGCTTGGGACATGTTTGAATCTGCCCTGCAATATTTCAGGCGGTCATAAAAAGAAACTTTGAAATATGATATAGATGGCAACAAACAATCAAAAAGAGGCTCAAGGCATTGGTCAATGAAATAATGATGAGTGGGGAAAGAATCAAAATTGAAAATTATTTTTAGCTTTTTCTAGGAGGAATTAATTTGCTTATATCATTTTAATGCTTAAAACCACATTTAATTTTAAGATAATTTTCAAACAGTAAGTAAAAAATGCTTGGGGCAGGCCAAATAGCTCAGCAGATTAAAGCACGTGCAAGCAGGCACGGGGGCCACGGTTCCATTCCTGGGCTTGCTGTGCTAGCCCCGCCCTCGGAGCTTGCGGAGACTGCTGCTGAGACTTCAAGGTGGCGCGCCTGTCATCCCTGCTCTTGGGAGACCGTAAACAGGCAGACTATTAGGAGTCGGATCTAGTAGTGAGACCCTGAACACCCTGTAGACCCTTCCCTAAAATACAAAAAAAAAAAAAAAAACAAACAAAAATAATAATAATTGCTAGCAAATTATTTTGCCATTAAGTGCTCCATATAAAATTTCTCAAAATAGACTTTAGTTCTCTTTGTCCACTTGATCTTTATACAAAGACATGCTGGTGACAAATAAGGCCAGGTATTTTGAGTGGAGAGGAACATGGTAAAATGTCATGTACCATTAAACCCACATGAAATACTTGCCTATTAAGTGAAATTTCTAAATTTTCTAAAGTTTTCATTATCTTTAAATTAGTAGAAGAGCTTGAAAATAGCAAGAGAAATTAGGTAAAATCATAAAGAAAAGTTTGCAACTTGATAACTCACTTTAGCATTTTACTTTCATTTTCCACAATTGCTTTGAACTCCATTTACTCAGCCTCTCCATGGCCTGAAAGAACATCTGGTAAAACCATGCAGCAGGATACGAGTGCTGCGAACTCTCTATCTTTACTATCTTTTTGTATTAAATTTATATCCTTTGTGAAATGATACTTTCTGAGTTGTTTTCTAGCAATTTATATCTGAGAGTTTAAGTGGTCCTGTCCTGAAAGCATCAGTAGTCACTGACATGATACACATGCTCCAGTTATATTCCCAGATTGAATGGCAGAGTGAGAGTGGAAATATTTGTCCCATCAAAAAATTGTCTAAAGTACCAATTTGACAAATACTGTTGTTATACATTTTTAAAAAGTACTTCTCTCTGCTTTACTCTATTTTATACTCTGCTGCATTTTCATTTTGTTGAAATTTTTAATTCATGTGTGCCTCAAAATCAATCTTTCTTAAGAAGATTACATGTGTTGACAGTAAGGTTGCCCTGTACCAAACAATGAAAAACACAAATTGCTTTTTGAGGATTACTTTGACATCTTGGTAATTTTTAGTTAAAAAGCCAACTGATTCACAAAACTCATCATATTCACAAAATTCACTAAGCTGAAACTTTTTTCATGTTATTTTTACCTGTAACTTCCCTGCCTGGTCCACAATTACAAACTGAACAAAAAGAGATATTTAAAATATCAGAAAATCAATTGCATATGGCTTTAGAACTAAGTAAAATATTAAAACTTATTGTCCAATTTATCTAAATCTGAGTATCAGAATAGAAATTGAAGTTTTTAAAAAGATGTTTCCATCTTATATCTGCTGAATCAATACATACATGAATATAAATTGATATTGCTATTTTCCATGGACGGTGTAACATTTGACCAGCTTTGGAGACTTCTGCTATAAACTAACTATAAACAAAGTGATTTTGGCTCATATAGATTGAAACAATTAGCTTGGCCCTAAATGAATTGTTGAAGTTAATAATAAATTTAAAAAGCTATTCTTTGAGTGAGGTTGGAAACATAGATTAATTTCAATATATAGATAATAGTCCAGGTACCATTGTTGACATTGACTGACCATCTATAGTATACCAGCCACAGTGAAGATACAAGGCACTTTTATAATCAGGTAAACCTTACTGAAAAAAGAATATGAACATAAGTATTATTCTGGAGAAAAAAATCAGTATTGATCTAGGGCACATGGTTCAGTGTTGGAGGTTAACATTTAAGCAAGTCTTGTTTGATTAAATACTATGTTACTTTGTCACTCTACATATTAGAAGCAAATAAAGGTCTATTTCTCTTGCTCTGATCCTTGTTCTTCCAGGGAAAGGGAAAAGGACAAACAGACAAACCAATCTGGAATACTGGAAGTGAAAGGCAGATTTTCATCTTTTATTTTCTGACTTTATTCTACATTTACCAATTTTTACAAAGCATATTAACAAAAAATGAAGACCAAGAGAGAGATGAAAAGATTTTTTATATTTAGTATTCAGATAGAGGACTACAATTGATAATACATAAAAAATTTATTTTTATTTATTTATTTTTGTATTTCAGGGAAGGATCTACAGGGTGTTCTGGGTCTCACTACTAGATTGGACTCAGAGTGATTCTCCTGTTTACAGCCTCCCAAGTTCTGGGATTACAGGCGTGTGCACGTGCACACACACACACTCCCTAGAAAAAAGAAACCCTGTTTTGTTGTTGATGAGAATGTAAAATGTCAGCTAAAGGGCTTGGTGAATGTAAATGAGTGACTAGTCAATGGTTATGAAGTCCTTAGAAGAGAGTGTGACATTTAATATGTTACATCATTATCTGTTATTGTCATCACTATTACAAATGATTCTAAAAATTCCTTTGGAATGTCAAAAGATTATACATTTTCATATACACATACTTCCATGAACACATATGAAAATAATACTTTAATGAATAAGTATAAGTAAGTTCTTATATTTTTGGAAGAAATCTTTTGAGAGAAATAGAATATCAGTACAGCTGTAAGGAGAAAAGTAAACAATGTATTTCTTTAAAAAGATATTCATGCATCTTAAAAATAAGTATAATAATGTATTTCATGTTTATATTTAGCAGTTTATATATTTCAGAATCATTTCATGGTAGAAACTAAACCATTTGAACTTGATAGGAAAAAATTTCAAACTTAAAAATGTGAGGAGGAGTGGTACATATTTTTCAATCCTCTTTAAAAGATTGCTGTGGGGTGAATTGCATTTCTCCAAAATTCATGTGTTAAAGCCCTGAATACTTACAATGTAGCTGCATTTAGATACAGGACCATTAAGAAAGAATAAAATAAGCTAAGACCATTGCAATAGACCTTAATCTAACATGATTGATGTCCATAAAAATAATGAATGTGGGCAACATCACATATAAAAGGTAGATGATGTGATGAACAGGAAGAAGACAGCCAATAAACCAAGCAGAAAGACCAGGAATAAAGTCTTCTCTCTCAGTCTCCAGAAGTAACCAACCCTGCGCCCACCTTGGTCATGGATCTCTACCTCCAGAACTCCAAGCCAATAAATACATTTCTACTCTTTCAGCTTTCCTTAAAAGAAAGAACCCTAGCAGACCAATACAGTACATGGGTCCGTAAGCAGGAACACTTGAGATCATCTCCGTGACTTAGAAAGGACTTTGCTCAAATATGTGCAAACAGAGATGATACCTACATGATATTTAGTGGGAGCTTTGCTTTGAATTTCTCCTCATCATGCATCCTGTGGAGACCTTCTACTGCTGAAGACTGAGAGAAGAGGCCTAAACTGCAGAACTTTTTTGTGACTGATAGATAGTATGGTGTTTTCATGGAAGACTTGTAATTTCCTATTTACAACTAAAATTGAATGAGAAAATTATAAATTAATGGTATAATATAATAAGGCTTATTTATTATAAATCAACCTATCAGTAGAAATTAATTACTGTGCTGAAGCTAACAAGAACAAGGGAGTCCTTTTAAATGTAACTTTCTTATGATTAGTCTCCCAGTTTTTTTCCCCCCCTTAGTCTTCTTTTGCAGTTATAAGGGTCAGGGGAATATTTTTCTTGAGGAAAGGACCCTAATTTAACATTGTTTCCTGCTCCCTTTGTTCATTTATTTTTGATGTTCAAAACTAATTTTTTCCTCTACAGGCAATCTTCACTTGGAAATATCCCTGTTGACCTCTGCCTTCAGATTTGTGTTAAAATGTTTGTGTGCCATTTTTAAGTTCACAAGTGTAATTTTCTCCTCAGAGGGTGTTCACAGTTTCTTCAAAGAATTCCATGCTTTGCTGCTGTTTAGGTTTTCTCTAACAGCTCCTCCACATTGCCTGGAGAGCTCCCGGGTCATATCAGTGAGGAAAAGGCAACCCTGGGTGAGGTTGTTTAGAGTTGACTCTTGTTAATTAGGGAGGTTAGAATGCAGCACATTTCACTCTACTGTTTTCAATTCTGATAATTTACCCACCATCTAAATTGGAAACAACAGGAATCTGATCTGAAAATAAATATTTTCCTTCTTTTTGATCTCAACCTTTATAACATAGAAAGGATAGCAATAAAATGTAATTTATTTCAAAAGCAAATTCTGGACCTTGTTTTGTAAGAAGACTGTTGATCGAGGTCACCCAGCTGGCCACAACCTCATGAATAAAAGGCTTAATTTTCCAGAGTTGCACTCCTTGTACAGTTTTAACTAACATCAATATAACACAGAATCTAGGAATATTTTTTTCTGTTGTGTGGATGGATTAAAGCAGCTCCCTTAGTCCGTGCACACGTGGAGAGGCAACTCGCCCATGCGGGCATCCCCAGTGCCCAAGCCTGCTCTCAACCTCACATTTCCAGGAAATGTCCACCACACATATTACTTTGTTTTATACTTTTTTATAGGCTGCCATGTTATCTTTGCCCATTATGTCCATTTTTATAGAGCCCTGAGCAATAATTTTTCTTATCTCTTGAAACATTTTTATTGGACCTTTGGAATTCATTCTTGTGTTTTGCTCTTCTCTGAAATTTACTTTCTTGCTTGGTTATGTTGAAACCTGAAATACCACTTTGCTTGCGCCAATCAGCAGTGATAGATGCCTTTTCTGCTTTCTACTTTTAGGCTCAGAGCATTTTTTCTTGTTTCTCTTTGCAATGTCCAATCTTGCTCAGCTATTTACCCAAAACATCATAATGCTGGTTTGAGCACACCTTCGTCCTGCCTTTTTGTACATCTTCTGCCTAATGTCCACCTGATTCCCTCTCCATGTGAACTGTTCTTCCTCATTCACTGAAGATTTTGGCTTATGATTCAGTGTCACTCTAACACTACCTAGGTCATCATTTTATTTTAAAATTTTTTAACGTAATTAAATACTCCCTTCAACATCTTAACTCTAGTTACTTTGCTTTCTCTGACTCTATGGTCTAGTTTTCAGGCATTTGGTTTTATTCTATGGTGCAGACTGATGATGCCCAAGCTTTGGATACGAGAGCCCAAACTATAACCAAATCATGCTTCATAATGGCCAAGTTCCAACAGGGACATTAAACCTGAATACTGAAGCTTTAGTGTGGAAAAAACTACTCATACATTAACATCTTTTAACTCAAAAGAGAAACAAATAATATGCATTCATAGGTTCTAAACTTGTCATTAATACCAGGTAGACTCTCCTTATAATCCCATCTCTGACTGTCAAGCATTCCATTCTCTGATGACCCAATTCCTTTTCTCTCATATCCCAAACCCAGTATTCCTGTGACCCAGGAAATGCAAAACTCATTGATCTTGTGACCATTTTGTACCTTCCTAGTTTTTCTATTTATAGTTCCATGATCTAGTGTTACAATGCACTCTTTGCTTATATTCTCAATTCCCCCCTAATGGTCCTTTCTTGGTAAAACAATCTCAGTTAAAAATCATATCTTGTGTCTCATACACATATTTATAAAACTGAAGTTGTCCCATATAACAAAATTAAACACAGATATATGTTTGTTGATTGGTCTTAGTTTAAGTTCATGATAGTGTCTTCAATTGTGCCAGGAAAACCGTGTAGAAAATTAAGTTTAGATCTGTCTCTCTTACCTTGTAACAAAAGTAAAAGAAAAATAGATCCAAGACTCTGGTGTAAGAAAAGAAAGACTTGTGGAGGAACACTTGTGTGAGTCTCCTTGAAAGAAGAGCAGTTGTTTCCATTTTGGCTGTATCTCACCCTATTTCCATGTATTGATATGTACAGAGCTGGCTAGGATTTCTCCTTATCCCATCAATTGGCTTTAAGCAATGTATATAGGTCTAGCCAAGGTGCTGGTGGTAGTCTTTGAAGATGGCACAGGTGTTTCTCTGATAACTCACACCTACAGTTCTTTAATATGAGCTGGGTTGAGACAGAATGAAGAGCCAGTGCTCCATGGTATCTGCTGGAGTCCTGGGACTTGAAAGATTACATATCAGAGCTGAAGCACTACACCCCAAAACATTGGGTACTATCTCAATAGCACAAGGCAAATTACCTTTTCTGCATATCCTTCTCTCTGCATATAACAGAGGTAAATGCAGGCCTGCTACCTAGCCCAGCTCACACTACTCACCTACTTCCTGCAATTCTCAGTCATTCATCCTCCTTCATAAATGAATAAAACCTGCATTCGGCCCTTGGATGGATTTAGGACCCCTGGACTCCCCAAAAATATAAATATGCTTTAGTATCTTTATTCTTGCCATAAATTGCACTGCAGGTGTTGGATTGGAATTAACTTGACAGGAATCCAATAATTTATCTATGGGATTATAAATACAAACTTCCCAGATCCATGGGAGGACCAGGAAAGGTTCTTTATATTTGATGCTCAACGTGGCCAGAACACATGAACTCGGCCCAACGACCACTTTCCAGAATTGGGTGCTGGCAATCCGCTGCATGACCAATTTAGAGGTAAGTGGAGAATATTATTACTTATAGTGCTCAGATGCAGGTAGCAAGTAGGAGTCTGCTCATCAAGGATAACAATGGGGAAGCTCAGTCTTCATCTACAGAAGAGAAAGAATTTTTTTTATTGATTAGAAAACTGTTAAAAGTTGCTGACATTAAGGTGCCATCTAAGTAAGTTTTTAGATTATTCCAAGAGATAGCTATATTCTATCCTTCATTCACCAAAGCTGGTACACTGGATCTCAGAGTTTGGAATGAAATAGGTGAAAGCTTTTATGTAGCTAAAATTAAAATAAAAAATATCACTCACAAACTATAGCAACATATAATCTGGTGAAGGTAGCCATCTCATCCTTGCAGTGTAACAGCCCAGACAGAAATGCAGATGAGCAATAGCTTACCATTACAAAGCATTCTAACAATGCTGGCCCATTGCTTATAGAAAGGTAATTGTAACTGAGAAAAGACCTGATGTAACTACAACAAAAGAGCTGGACTACCTAGGAAAGGAATCTCCTAAGGGGCTTCTAGAAAACAAGGAAGTCTTTTTTAACAATGTAGATAATCATATTACTGTTCTCTCCACTGCCCCTCCACTTCCTACAGTCCCTCCCTCCCACATACAAAGCAATCACATCAGGAGCAAGCTTCCTTCTTCCCTTTCTTTAAGGAAGCCAAAGTATAGTGATAGGAGGTTATATCCACAGAAAATCTGCTTTCTTGTCATTGAAGAGACAAATTTACAACTCCTACCCATAAATGCAGTACACACACAGCTTTTAACGTTTTGCTCCTGAAAGAATTGAGGCAGAATGTGTTAGACAATGGTGCCCAAGGCCCTTCCATACTTGGTTGCTTAGATAACATAATTCAAGGATTCCAAATGATGCCAAGTGATGTACCCCATCTTGCATGCACTTGCCTATCATCTGCAGTTCTTACACTTTGAATCACAATTAAAGACACTCATTTCAGAACATGCACAGAGTACTCAGGATAGAGGGGATGAAAAACTTAAAGCAATTACACAGAAATGCTATCTGGCACAGGATAATATTCTGATTTAAATCTCTAAGCACATGCCCTGTTCCTTCTTTTCATGCAATGCAAGAAGCTGTTCTGTTGTGCGTGGATTTTTGTACCAGAAAATGGTATGCCTGCTAAGTCCTTTACCCAGATATGCAGTGTCTCAGTTACTCTTCTCTCATTGCTGGGACAAATACCCAACACCCAAAATGAAGGAAGGAAAAGTTTATTTATCTCATAGTTACTGGAGGTTTCAGTCCATACTTAGCTGGCTCTAAGGCAGATCACACATGGTAGACGGAAGCCTTTCATGGCAGCGGCAAAGAGCAGAGAGCAAAGTCGAGGAGTAGCAGCAACAATGGCAACAGAGAGCAAGTCTGTCTGTCTGTCTCTCTTACATTACATTCAGGATATACACCCCAGGCTGGGTGTAGCACTCACACCTATAATCCCAGCAGTACTCAGACCTATAATCCCAGCCTTGGATCATGAGTTAATCACAAACTCTAGAAGTAAGGCCACCTCATGACTTACATGAGGCTTTTGGGAGACAACTAGATAGAAACCAAAATATCCAGGGTCCTAGAGAAACTTACACCCAGTTTGTAGCAAGACTAAAAGAGGCCATACATAAGCAGATTCCTCATAGCATTGAAGCTAAAATGCTTGTTTGTCAATTAGCTAATGAGAATACCAATAATGAATGTAAAAGAGCCTTAGCATCAGTACTTCACACAGAAAATTTATCTGCTTACCTTCATGCATGCCAAAATATTGGATCTACTGCATGCACTTCTACACTCATGGCACAGGCTATATCCCAACATTTTGCTAATAAATTTTATGTGGTTAAATGTTTTAATTGTGGCGCACTCACTGGTACTGTCCAATGCCTATAAAGGTGCCAGCCTCCTCAGGGGATTTACCTGGTACTCAGTGTCCACATTGCATGAAAAACTTTCACTGGGCAAAACACTGTAAATCTAAGTTTCATTAAAACAACACACCCTTGTAGAGAAACAAACCATGTGCCCAAGTTGAGGGCACCAACAGCAACAACCAAAAAAGGATCAGTCAGTAATCCAGGGATTTGGACCCAGTTAAGCCAGTTATATCCTATCCAAACCAGAATAAAAACAGTCCCATGCTGGGATGTATGAACTGCAAAATCTTGCTCCTCTTATTTCCTTGCTCTGGCTGACCACTCAGAGTTCAAAATTAGATTTACCAGTGGATTCTTGCTTTGATTTGTTGGAGAGAGAAAAGCCAAATTTAATTCCAACTGAAATTTCCACTCCTGCCCTTAACCCCAGGTGTGAACCTGGTAGGGATGAGCTTTTAAGCAAAGAATTAGAGTTTTCCCGGAATATTTCATTTCCTAGACCGATTTGTAGCATTAAGCTTAAAGGAAAATCTTTTAATGCATTGGTGGATATGGCAGCTGATAGCACCATAGTAAAGAGCCAATCAGTGCCTTTATCTGGGCTGACTAGTTCCGCTTCCGCTCCTCTGATAGGCTCCCTTCAGTGGGCAATACAGAGTTCACTACTACTCCTTTATGTTGGTGAAGACAAACAGAAAGGCATTATAAAAGTGGTCAGTGCACCCCTTCTTGTCAATCTATGGTGCATAGACCTCTGAAAGAATGGGACACTCTCTTACCTACTTCTGAGCCTCAGAGGTGTGTGCTATCAGATAGCAGGATAATGGCTAAGGTGGAATACAAGAAAGCAAAGACAGCTGAAAATTTGCAGGGCTGTGCTCTTACACTTGTGCTCTTAATTAAGCAAAATAGATATAAAATTGGATTTATAATGAAGGACACTGGCGCTTTGCAGGAAAAGTTAAAGATTTTATCAACATTGGTTTAAGAACAACCGCAATTGAGTCATCTCAAATTTACTTTATGGAAACTATTTTTAAAATTGCTAGGAAACATATTAAGTAGAACTGTTCCACTCTTTCTTGATCATATTAGATTGCATTATAATCTCCCAAATTTGTTGTCATCAGCTACTTATAATACAGGTGTTATTGTAAACCTGGTTTCCATTTCTGATAAACCAATACAACTCTATGAATTTGTTTCTCAAAATTCTAAACCTTTGCATAAGGAATGTAAAATTATCAGAGCACAAACTAGGCAAATCATGACATCATGTCCTGCCGGTCAGCTCATTCCTAGGCCTATTGTTCAACATAGCGAAAATCCCAGAAGTCTTAGAACCAACCAGTCATGTCATATGAGTATTACCCATATATCTTTGTGTGTGTGTGTGTGTGTGTGTGTGTGTGTGTGTGTGTATTACCAGGGATTGAACTCAGGACCTGTACATGCCAGGCAAGGGCTTATTCTACTGAGCTATCTCCCTGGCCCAGTGTATCCTCTTTTAATAAACCTAAACACATTCATGCTTTTATGGATACCTGCCCTCATGTGCCCCATGCTAATAATCATTCAAGTAAATAAAATCAAAGTGTATACAACTTTGTGAATCAGCCTTTGCTAACTTAATGTTACAAATATTAAAACCTGATTTTGGTCCTGCTCATATTTGTATAAATTTTCTTGATAAATGGAAGATAAAGCATGTTTCAATGAGCCCCTATAATCCCCAAGGTCAAAAATAATCATGGAACACTCTTGTCTTCTAAAAACTCAACCAGCCAAACAAAAGAAAGTGGAATGCAGAGTCAAAACTTTGCTATACTTTTTCCAGGCAGAGCCCAGTCCCAGCCTGTGTGTGGGCCTGCTTGCCTGCTCACCAGATCCCTTTCCAGCAAGTGTGCAGGCCCAGCCGTGTATGTGGGACTATCTGTGCACTAGCGGGAACCTTCTCCATCAGACAGGCCTGATGTGGAACCCTGTGGCAGAACTCCCTGCAGAGAGGCAAGAGGACAGACCCATCCAGCTAATCCAGGAGCTAAAAATCTTGCCAGAGGGGCATAGTGGATTTGCTTCCATGGGTTGCAGCAGGAAGAAGCAGAGAACAGCAGCCAGAACCAAGCCAGGCCCACATGGATGAGTTCAAACTTGGTAGATCCAGATCTGGTAAGCTGAGACACTTTGCTAGACCCAGATCTAGGGAAGCATCCTCTCTCTTTCTCTGTTGATGGAGAGAGGGAACAACAGGTGCCCTTGGTGAATTATTCTGACTGAAAGTACCCATGTACATCAAGGGAGATGATCAGACAGAACTTAGGGGTACTAATTTAAATACAAATTAACAATTTAATATCTGCTTAGCTACACAGACATAATATTTCCTCTTATGGTCTAAAATTCAAACCCATAAGTTACAAGTTTGTCAACTGCTAAATATTACTACCCATTGTTAGTGTTCCTAATTGTGGTTCTGTAAATACAAAACTGTAACTGACTTAACTACATAATCTCTCTTGGGTAGTAATTTTGGTAGGTGCTAATGTAATAACTTCACCAGAGCTTTACAACAAAGGTCAGAGGACAGTGCTATACAAAACGACAAAGACAAGGAGCAAAATACATTCTCAGGACTGGAGCCTACACAGAACAAAGGCAGGAGACAATAGCATAAAAGAAATTGGAATCCACACACCTGAAATCTCTGAAATAATAATGTCTGAAGCAAAGAAAAAATGGCTGAAAGTTATTCAGGAAACCAGATAAGAAATAATTTCTGAAGTAAAAAGAATGAAATAATAACTATGATGACAGAAATACAAAGTATTTTAACAAAGACATTATTAAAAAATAGAAGAGAATAGAAAAATATGGAATCCTAGAATGAGCAATATATGAAAGAAATAGAATGCATGAAGCAGATTCAAAGAGATATATAGGAAATTAAAACCTCAATCACAAGTTGGCTAAACCATTTGAAAAAACAGTGAAGACAGAGTTTCAGATTTGAAGACACCATTGCAGCTAGTGAAAAGTTAAAAAAAGATCTTTTAAAAACAACTAGGATGCAGGAAAAGATAACTCAACATTTGCAAGACAATACAAAGATTAACAAAGTGAGACTAATAGGTATCAATGATAAAGAAGGAGTCAATACAAATAATATAAAAAGAATATGGGCAGAAGTAATAGAAGAAAAAATACCAAATATGGGGAAACAATCTGACATTCAGATAACTGAGGCATATAGAACTGCAAATAAAATCAACCTAATTAAAAACACACCCACACATATAATAATCGAGATCGCAGAAATTCAGTATAAGAACAATATACTGACAGATGCTAGAGAAAAGAAAATGATCATATTTAAGGAAAACCCACCAGAATAATGGCACATTTCTCTTCACAAACCATCAAGTCAGGAACAGCATGGAACAAAGTCCTAGTCTTGCAAGAAAACAAATTCCAACCCAGACTGATATATCCTGAAAAACTCTCTTTCAATTCAATGGAGAAGTGAAACACTTCCAGGACAAAGAACAACTAAAGATTTCATGATGACAAAGCCAACCCTACACAGACTGCTAAAAGATATTCTAGAGAAAGGGCCAAAATGACCACAATTCCACAAATGAGAATGGAAAGAACCCACTAGATAGGGTAAACAATAAACACAAGAGAAAAAGAGGTATACAATGCCAGGTAAAGAGTATGTCAATTATAAGGCAATACATATCAATTATAACCATCAATGTAAATGGACTTAATTCACCAATTAAAAGAAATAGACTGACAGAATGGATTAGGAAGCAAACTTCAACAGTGTACTGTATACAAGAAATACACTTAACTCATAAAGAAATTCATAGGCTGAAAGTCAAAGGATGGAAAAAATACTATATACCCAGCACCTCAGAAAAAAACAGGGGTAGCAATCCTGTTCGCAGACAGTCTCAACTTTAAACCAAGAATGATCAAATGAAATAAAGAAGGCCACTGCTTACTGGTTAGGGGAAAAATTCAAGAAAAAGAGTTAACAGTAGTAAATATGTATGCAACAAACACGGGAGCACCCAACTATATAAGACAAATCTTAATGGACATGAAAAGTCTAATATCTAATACCACAATCTTAACAGGAGACCTTAACACCCCCTTATTCCAAAAACATAGGTCAAGCAGACAAAAAATTAGCTAAGAAGTAGCAGAACTGAGCCAGACCTTTGTACAAATGGACTTAGTGGACATAGATAGAGTGTTCCACCCAAGCATATCTGAATACACATTCTTTTCAGGTGCACATGGGACATTTTCTAAAATAGACCACATACTAGTCCATATGTCATGCTTAAGTATATACAAGAAAACAGAAATTATCCCATGCACATTATCTGACCACAGTTCAATGAAACTGGAAATAAATGACAAAAGAAACCAAAATAAAAACCTACAAATGCATGGAAATTAAACAATGCCTTCCACAGTAACCAATCGATTTCAGATGAAATTAAACAAGAAAATAAACAATATGTACAATTCAATGAAAATTCAGGCAGAATTTATTAGCATTAATGGGATGCAGTGAAAGTAGTTCTCAGAGGGAATTTTGTAGTTATGAACTCAGGCATTAGGAAAACAGAATGGAACTAATGCTGCACCTCAAACATCTAGAAAATGTGCAAACCAAACCCAAAGTCAAAGATGGGAGAGAATTATAAAGATTAGAGTAGAAAGTAATGCAACTGGACAAAAAAAAAAGTACAAAGAATTAACGAATCAAAAAGCTAGTTTTTTGAAAGATTAAATAAAACTGATAAGCCCCTAGCTAACCTCCTCAAGACAAAGAAATAAAAATGTCAAATTCAACAATATGGAATGAAAAGGGCCAAATTACCCCAGACCCCGTGGAAATTTAGAAGATCATCAATATCTACTTTGAAAATCTTAATATCACAGAATCGAAGACACGGAAGAAATGGACAGATTCCTAGAAAGGAATGAATTACAAAAATGGAATCTAGAGGATCTAAGAACTCTCAATAACCAAGTAACAGTCAATCAAATGCAAAATATAGTAAGAAACTTACAAAGAAAAGCACAGTCTCTCTCTCTCTCTCTCTCTCTCTCTCTCTCTCTCTCTCTCAAATAAATAAATAAATAAATTTAAAAAAAAGGGCTGGAGAGATGGCTCAGTCAGTGGAATAAGTGCTTCCCTGGCAAGCGCAAGGACCTGAGTTCAATCCCTGGTTCGGCAAAAAAAAAAAAAAAAAAAAAAAGATTTCGGACAGAGACCTGCACTCCTACACACAGTGCAGCCATGTCACAAGAGCCACACTCACAGATGAAAGAAAAGCCATGCACTGGGTGTGGTGGAGCACAGGTACAGCCCAAGCACCTTGGGAGGCTGAGGCAGGAGGAACGCAAATTCAAGCCAGGATGGGCAACTTAGCAAGACCCTGCCTCAAAAAACAAATTTTAGGGCCAGGGATGTAGCTCAGCAGTTTAAGTGCCTGCCTGGTAAGCACAAAGTCCCAAGTTCGATCCCCA
>NW_004524666.1:2727822-2730194 GCF_000260255.1 Octodon degus | reverse complement strand
GGCTGAGCTGGCCACACACACACCTCTCTCTCTCTCTCTCTCTCTCTCTCTCTCTCTCTCTCTCAAATAAATCAATAAATAAATTAAAAAAAAAAAAAAAAAAAAGAAAAGCACAGGACCTGATGGATTCACAGCTGAATTTGACAAGAAATTTAGAAAAGCAGAAGACTCAATACTATTATTGACTACTGGACTCTTTTAGAATATTTTGCTGAGTTAACGCACTGATATAATCCTAATACTCCTCAAATTTTCAATGAAATTGAAAAGGAAACAATGCTCCCAAAAATCATTATTGGAGGCAAATATTATACTAAACCCAAAACCAGAGAAAGATGCAACTAAAAAGAGAACTACAGGCAAATGTCCCTTATGACTATAGATGTAAAAGTTCTCAATAAAATCCTAGCAAGTAGAATACAGCTAATCATCAAGATTATAAACCATGACCAGGTAGGCTTCATTGAAGGAATGCAAGGATAGTTTAACATACACAAATGTACAAATTTAGTACACTATATCAATAGAGCCAAATCTGAAAACCATATTATCATCACAATTGATGCAGAAAAAGCCTTTGACAAAGTCCAACACTCATTCATGTTCAAAGTCTCTCAGAAAATTGGAATGTTAATAAAATTCAGTAGAGATGAATAAGTTTCTTGTGTGAGGATGTATGCAAACTTGTGTAGAAACTGAGCTCTGTTTCTTCTAGCTATAGGTGCCACAGGCTTCTTAAGGATTACTCTTTTAGTCTCCCTGCTAAGTGACAAGTTTGGGCTGGGGCTTTAGCCCAGCAGTAAAGCACTTACCTAGCACATGCAAGACTCACGTTCAATCCCTTATAGGTAAACCCCATAAAGATCTCTGAATGATGAGGTAATCTTTCTAGGACTTTGCTACATCAACTGGTAGATTTTCTGAAGGTAAACACTTAAGATTTCTCACCAAAGACTGGCCCTAGATACTTCTCATTCTCATATTGGTCTCATTCAGTCCAGAGCAGTACATCACAATTGGTACCCTTAAACACTTCTGTCATTCTATGATCAAGTAGTCACTGCTCTGGGTAAGCACATCTCTAGTACTAGTCTCTGTATTTGTCTCTTTATAGATTTGTGGATTGAAGTCTGCCACTTGAATTCAGTGTTTTCTGGGTCTAAAACCACTGATTGAATTTCATGTATTTTTTCCATATATCCTACTAACAATGACAGTTATGACTCATTTTCAATTTTTTGGTTTTGATTTGTGCCAAAAGCCAGATTCCAGTACTGTAGTCTTTGCTATTATGTGTTCAAATAATTTTACATAGCATTTCTTTCCCTATGACTTGCTGAACAGAAATTTGTTTATATTGTAAGTATAGCACATGCACATTCCACAAGGCCTTTAGAATATGCATTTTATACTATATTATATTTGAGAAATTTTATTATAATTTAAATAAGAAATTTCAAATATATTTCACAGAGTTTTGAGTATTTCTATTTTTATCCCAGATTTTAAAGTTTTCAATAAAAATGGCCAGCCTTTCTTCAATAATGTACTATGTGACTATGCTACACATGAGGCTTTACCTTGGTTGTATGATTCAACCTTGCATAAAAAACCTAAGATAGTATTTCTATCATATCAAATTTACTCATTTAAAAAATCATAAAAGTGTCATAACTAACTGAAGACTACAAAGCTTTTTATTAGCAGGAGGATATGAATTTAGGCAGGCTGATTTCAGTCTACACTCTCAATGTGTACATGGTATTGGAAAGCCCTTTATCATTAGCCACGTGAATCATTTTCAGTGATGACAAAGTACAATGTAAGTTTGTTGTGCAGTACATGTTCTGGTCATAAGGTGAATGAATAGTTTGTACTGGTGGTTAATGCTTATCTCATACATCTGAAAAATAACAGACATTCTTTACATATAATCAAGATTTTTTCTTCTAACTTCAATAGATTTACTTACCTAATTTTTCCCCTATGAGTAAATTTATGTTTAGTTTATGTTAATATGTTGTATTATTTTAATTTAGAGTTTTTTCTTTGTGATTTGTTCAACTTTTATTTTGAGCATTGTGGAGAATTCTTAACATTTTCCTTAATAATGTCATATTTTTGGATTTTTTAAAACATGTGTTCAGTACAGGGTCTCACTACACAGTTCAGACTCATAGTGATCCTTCTGTTTTCAGCCTCCCAAGAACTGGGAATACAGGTGTGCACTTCCACACCCAGTCTCAGTCTCCTTCTCTGAGTGCTCTGTGGGTGGGGCTGGCATGGCACGCTAGGGATTGAACCTGGGTCTCTGTGTCTGCCTAAGCAGGTGCTTTGTTGTGCTGAGCTACCCAGCTGGTCTATATATATAT
>NW_004524666.1:2721506-2726752 GCF_000260255.1 Octodon degus | reverse complement strand
ATAATAAATACAGTTATGTCATTTTCTGCCTAAGTTGTGAAGCCTTTACACACAACAGCTATATGATTCTTAAAATATGTGATGAGTCACGTATATTTTTCCCTTTCAATTGTTCTCTTAAGCATAAATAAACATATAGGTCAGTCACAAGGGTTCAAGACAGCCTGTTCAGTATTCAAATCTTCGTTTCTTTCACAAAATTTTGTATCATACTTACAAAGTTTGCTTTCTCCCTTTAGGAAATATTTGTGTATTTAATTAGCAACACAACACCTATATTTCTGACTACTGCCAGTATATATAATAGTAAACAGTAATTTGTAGCCCCAGATATATTATAATCTGAGTTTAAAATAAAGAATTCAAATGAAATACTAAGGGTAAGATAAAGACTTCACTGAAGTCCTTATCTACATCCATGACAACTGACTATTTGGGGGCAAATGTTCTTGATAATATAAGGAAGTTATGAACTAGTCTTCTAAAAAAGTCTAAGTATACCACCGGTGTGTTCAACATTAGAAATACGGGCTCTTTTTCAAAGCCCATATTTGGGTCTCAAAATAAGAAATATTTGGATAAAGAGAAATGTTTATAATTTTGTGAAACAAATATTTGCAGAGCTTTAGAGCTATGTGTTTAGAGGACATCCTTTGCACAACATGTCACTTCCCCTTCAAGACCCTTATACCAGAGGTGGCAAACCCATGGCATGTGTGGCACAGACTGCTGTTTGCTGTCATTGAAAGTTCTAAAAGATTTGCTCTCACTTCCACTACAGAATGTTTAATATGTTTTTAAAACGAGCTTTTTATGTGCCTTGGAATAAATGATCATAAAATAATGTGGCTTATATAAATTGACTAATAATTTCTTTGATTTCATTGATCAATTATCAGACTCCATGTGAAATGATAGAAAACATTTTTCAACGTACAGTGCTTGGTGTAGTCATGCTTTTCTTATGCCAATCTCATGTCTATTGTTTTGAAAAAAGTGATTTTACAAATGCATGAGTTTTCCTTTGTGCTTTCCAGCCATATTTATACAGGGATCTTGACATACATTACCATGCACATTGTTTCTTCTGCTTTATTATTTGACTTATTCTATGATTTAATTTTGTCTAGCTCTCAAGGGTCCATGTATTAGGAGGTTAGTTGTCCAAATGGCAATTTTGAAAGATTTTGAGGGAGCAGGGTCTAATGATACAAGACTAGATCACTGGGGGTGTGCTCTTGAAAGCGACGGAAGTATTTCCTCACAAAATCCAGGTTAATTCCCATCAAAAAGGACAAAGCTCATCCAGTCAACTCTCTCTGCTTCCTGAGTTCTCTCCTTTGCTCACTTAACACTACACACACACTTGTGATAACATCCTGCTGCTGACACTGCACTGACCAAAGGCTGAGCCAATGCAGCTGCCTGAGCCTGGACTTTGAACCAAATCTGTGGACTAAGCAAACTTGTCTTCTTCAAAATAGGCTGCCTCAGGTATTCCCTGGCAGTGATGACAAGCTGACTAATACAACCACCACTGATTTTAGTTTGTTTGCCATCTTCTTTATTTCCACTCTTTTGCAAAGGAATTTACCAACATTATTCCCAGGGTTTAAGTTTCTGAAAACTAAGCAAGTAGGTTAACAATGCGATTCTATGGTCACATTGACATTTATTGGGACAATTTTAGTTTGGAATAATTGCTATCTATGATAGAATTTGAAGCTTCCTTACTTTCAGATCTGATTGGGGTGAATTTTAGGTAATTTGCCAATCCCTGTGTATCTGTGTTGTTCTGAAACTAAAGGGGAGTGCTACAATACTGTTAATTCTGTTCCCCTTGAGGACTGTGTCCTTTCATATAAAGGATTTAAGTTTCTTGAAACAAAATCCTTTTAGTAACGTAACAGTATATGCTGTTATGTCACTCTGGCCTCCTGAGTTGTATTAATTTGAGTGTCTCTCCAGGCTGATATCCAGAAGCATTCTGAGAATAAACCAAGGAAAACTTGAAGTGCTTATTATCCAATCAATGGGATGTTGTAGTTTGATGTTTTATACTCAGAGAACCCTAAAGTTGGGAGAACATCTATGTAAGTAACAACTCGTGAGCTTTCAGGGCCTGGTAAGAAAGTGTATGAGGCCATGGGAATAGTGAGCAACTTTAGTTCCACTAAGTTTGATCTGTGAAACACTTTTAGCTTCCTCCTAACCTTGGCAAGTTGCCCCTTGGGTCCTCATTGTTTGTGTTACAGAGGAGAACAGGTATTCTTTTTAACACCTCCGATGGCATAAATACTCAAAGAAGTGTTGACTTACAGTAACTCACTTCTATTCAGAAAATGTCCGGGGAACTGAAGTTGCTCACAAACTCTTCTCTGTCATAATTTACCTGGTGCAAATAAAAGAAAAATTTGGGAACTTCTGGATAAACGAACTACAGCAGGGGATTAAGCACATGGGTGTGATGCTTATGTACAGAAGAACAGAACTTTATGTTCTGAAAGTGGTGGATGAATATCACATAATTAGAATACTCTTCCCTAAGTGAGAACACTTTAGTCGTTCTATACATAGAGACAAGTAGTAGGAGAGAAAAATAGAACCTGTTTCTGAATAGACAAATAAATAATCTATGTTTTATATGTGTTTCTCTTATAAAAAAAGCACATTCCTTGTATTCCAAGGTTTTATATCTGACAACATTTCCAACATGTTTAATTCTTAAGTTCTACTAAAAAATGAAATTTTATTCAGTGGTGATCATTTTGCTAATGAAATCAACTTAGAGAAAAAAAAAATTGCTGATTGCCATAGGAAGTGATTTTTATACTTCTTTTATAACTTAAAAACTGCCATATTCAGATTTCAATCAACCAATCAATCTGTGAATAACTTGATATATAATAGAATATATTTTGTACAACACAGAGCTTTTGCATATAGTTAAATGAAGAAAATAAAGTGAAAATTAGAAATCAGATTATCAGTTTTATTGGAAGTTTAAGGTAATAGTTTGAGCCTGACTTCAAATAAACTTAACAATGTTCTAAGCAACAATATTTGGATCACTAGGCAATGTTTTTGTCCCCCAGCAGCTTTGCATAATTTTAGACATTGTTCATTTTTACAAACAAATTCTTTTGAGTTATTTATTACTTCAGTGAACCAAGGGTTTAGTGGAATTTATGTGTTGCCAACCTACATATTTTGATATATTGGTCTCTGTCTAGTGTTTTAGATGTACAAATTTATTCTGTATCTAACTATATCATTTATCATAATTCTCAGCTTTTTAGTTTTTCAAGTTATAAAACATGAAAATTGATCTTCTCTGTAATTTAATTATCTTAGTGAGTTAGTAATGTGTTTCTTCTAATTAATTAGTTCCTGATTTTTTTCTGACTGTATTTAGAAAGAAAAATAAATTGGAATTAAATTTTATACTATCTAGCTACCTTGAATTAATCCAAATTTTAAATGATTTTATCATGCATAATGATATATCGTAATATTTTCTTGATAGTTTCTGATGATTACCTACGTGATATGACACTAATTTCATCAGTTTTATGTATAGAAATTACAAAATAATGCTAAATTTCACTTGAAAGTTTCACTAAAATTTTATATTCCATAGGGTACATTCTTGGACAGTACAGTAATACCATATATAATATAATCTATATTTTCATTTTGAAATGAAGAAATAAATATGACAATAAAATAGTTTCAGGTTAGTAGGTTAGTAGGAGAGTTACAGCAATTAATAAATTGCATATTTTTATTTTCATAGTATTTATTCACAGTAAAAGATACAGTATTAGCACAAACCTTTCTTTCCAAAAAACTAAGAGAAACCAGGTATAAACCCATCGTACATTTTAGATCTTATTTGCTCATTCATTTTCTCACACTAGTGAGACAACACTATATTTTCACATATGGGTCTGACTGATTTCGCTTATGAATATATTCTTCACTTGCATCCATTTACCTATATAAGTCTCAGTTCATTCTTCTTCATGGCTGAGTAGTACTCCATTGCATAAAATTATCACTTTAAAAAATCCATTCCTTGATTCATGGACATTTGAGTGTTTACTACTGTTAGCTGTTATAAATTGTACTGCTCTAAATCTGGGGGCAAGCATATTTCTCTGATATTATGTTCACAGTTCTTCTGGAAACATACACAGAAGGAGAATAATTGAGTTGAAGGGACTTCTAATCCTAGTATTTTCAGAAATCTCCACAGTGAATTCCAGAGTGGTTGTACCAATCTACACTCTCACCAATAGGGGAGGAGGGTTCATTTTCCCTCACAGTCTGATCAGCATGTGTTATTGATTGATGACTTGCTGATAACCATTCTCTCTGGGGTGACATGGGATCTCAGTGTTGTTTTAATTTTCATTTCTTGAATGATCCATGATGTTGAGCATTTTTTCATGTATTTATTTGCAATTTGTATTTCTTCATCTGACAAGTATATATTTATTTCAGGTATGCATTTTGGATTGTGCCTTTGAATTTGGGGCTCTGATTTTGTTCTATTATTTATGTATTCTAGATGTAAGTCTTTTGTCAGAAGGACAACTGGCTATAATTTTTTTCTCAATCTATGATATTTCTTTGCAATCTCGGTTTTTATTTTTTTAAAAAAAGAAGTCTCTGCTTACATCTATATCTTCAAGATTTCTATTTATTTTCTCTTTCAGTAAATATATTGTTTCAATTTTAATATTAGATTTGTGATCCATTTTGAATTCAATTTAGTATATGGTGATAGATATGGGTCTAGTTTTAATCTTCAGCATGTGGAAAACCAGTTTTTCCAGCATTATTTATTAGATATACTACTTTTCTTCTAGAGAACGTGTTTGGCTCCTTTGTCAAAGGTGAGGTGGCTGAGTGTTCTGGGGATTTGTTTGCTTCTTGTATTCTCTTCCACTGATCCACAGGCTTTTTTTTCTCCCAATGTCATGCTGATTTTATCATTGTAGCTTAATAGCATAATTTCAGGTCTGGGATTGGGAAGCCCCCAGCTTGCCTTTGTTGTCCAAAATTGCTTTTGCTACTCTAAGTCTCTCCTCATTGCAAAAGAATTTTAGGAATGTTTTCGGTAGATCTGTGATGTATGCTAATGTTATTTTGATTAGGATTGCACTAAATCTGTATAGAAGTTTTGGGAATATTGCCACTTTCATTATGTAGGTTCTTCCTATAAAAAATGCAAGGGATAT
>NW_004524666.1:2719090-2720909 GCF_000260255.1 Octodon degus | reverse complement strand
CTGTATGCCAGGCCTGAGCTGAGTCTGGAGGGGACAAGTTGGAGTAGGTGGGAGAGGAAGCTCTACCACACACTCACCAGGCCTGGGCATGGGCTGGATCGGGGGTCCCCAGAACACAGCAGAAATTCTCATCCATGGGCAGAGTGGTGGGTGATGCTGTGCAGTGGTGGTGTGGGTCCCAAGGGGGTGGAAGTGAGTCTCACCCAAGCTGCACCTGGGCTTGGATTGGCAGTTCCCACTAGTGCAGGGTAGATGGACACTCTCCCACACTCTCACTGTGGCCTGGGTTAATTCTGGATCTGGGGGTCCCCAGAACGTGGCAGAAATTTTCACTGGGCGGGCATGGTGGGAAGGCTGCTGCGGAGTTGTGCGGGGGTCCCAGTGGGGTGGAAGAGAGTCTTATCCACGCTGTGCTTGGGCTGGTACCAGCAGGCCCCGCCAGGACGGGGGAGCAGGAAGCTCTCCTACACACTCACCGGACCTGGGCTAAGAATGGATCTCACCAGCCGTATTTTAATTTTTTTAATTAGAGAAGAAATTACATTCTTTTGTGGGTGTGCACATCCTATGCCAAATTAACCTGCCCCAAGGTTTCAAAAATTTATGAAAAATATTGTTTACTAAAAATTATGGTACCAGATGGACAAGATAGATCAGCAGACTAAAGCACGTGCTTAGGCAGAGCATAGTGGCCAGAGCTTGATCCCCGGCATGCTGTGCCGGCCTTGCCCCCAGGGCGTGCTGAAATAGGGATGGAGACTGGGCATGGTGGTGCATCCCTGTAATCCCAGTATTTGGGAGGCTGAAAACAGGAGAATAACTATGAGTCTGATCTACATAGTGGGACCCTGATGGCCCTGTACTAAACATGAAATAAAAATAAAAAATAACGTTTAAAAATGAATAGAAATATGGTATCAAGACTAGGCATGGTGGCATATGCCTGTAATACCAGTGCTTGGGAAGTTGAAAACAGCAGAATCACTATGAGTCTGAACTGTGTAGTGAGACCCTGTACTAAAATACAAAATAAACAAACACACAAATAAATACATGAATAAATTATGGTACCAAATGTACCTGATCAAGTACAAAACAAGTTCAATTATTTTCTGTTGGACTAAGCGCTAAAATTGTCTAAATTACAGAGTGAACCTTGTCCTATATTAGCTAGTATATGACCCTACATGGGTCTTTCAATATCTGCATTTCAATAAATTTTTATTATTTTTTGCTATTTTTACATATAGAAAATATACAGAGAAGAGGTCTGTGATGCTCCACTGATGTGAATAAATTTATCTATGTGAAAAGATCCTAGATAAGGTTAAAATATTGTGTTAATCTATTCAGAGTACATGGTAGACTATGAATGTGTCCCAATACTTACTTGGGATACTATTTAATTATTCATAATAGTATCTGGGGAAACAGTATAATCGGATAAGTGCTTTTTTAATATTTAGCATGAGAATTATACATTTAATACAGATATCAAATACAAGTTAATATGATGTGTATTGAACTTCTGAAAGTTTTTTCAATCACTTCAATAAAATATTATGCACAGAGCTGTGTGGGAGTGAGCAATATTTTTGTTAAGTGACCTCCTCAAACATCCAGATTTATAAAAATATTAGAGAAAAAGCATCAGAGAGTGCTTTCTTATTGGACTGCATCATGTCACTTTTCTTATTGTGTAACATCATTAGTAGCCCAAGTGACTTCAATAGCTCATGAATTATGTTTCATTCATTGCAAGGTATGGATTATAAAGGGACAGGATTACATGAGCTTTACATTCTTTTCTTTCTTTTAT
>NW_004524666.1:2713425-2718990 GCF_000260255.1 Octodon degus | reverse complement strand
TCTCTCTCTCTCTCTCTCTCTCTCTCTCTCTCTCTCTCTCTCTCTCTGTCTGAGTTTCAGGGATTGAACTCAGGACCCTGTGCTTGCCAGGCAAGCATTTATTCTACTGAGCTATCTCCCTAGGCCCTCTGTTATTCTCTTTAATCATTTTTTTTTTTGGTGGAACCAGGGATTGAACTCAGGCCTTTGTGCTTGCCAGAGAAGTGATTATTCCATTGAGCCATCTCCCTGGCCCCTTTAATCATCTTTTTAAAGGTTCTGTAATTTCAACTTTATAGATGTTTTACATAATTTGTTAGACTGATTCTTAAATATTTCCTTTTTAGATTTTATTATGAAAGGTGTGCTTTTTCTAACTTCTTTCTCGTGAATTTGTTGCTTGTGTACAGAAATGTCATTGATTTTTTATTTTTGACTTTGTGTTTAAAACTATTGAATTTGGATATCAAATCTACAGGTATTTTGGTGGAGTTATTGAGGCCTTCTATTTAAGTATCATGTCATCCATCTGCAAATAACGGTAATTTAATGTCTTCCTTCCCTATCTTTATTTCTTTTATTTTTTTCTCTTGTCTAATTTCTTTGGCAATAGAAATTAGAGAGAATTCTATTGAATAGGAGTGGTGATAATGGGCAATCAGTCCTCACAGATTTTAAAGTGAAAGATATCAGTTTTTGATCATTTGAGATGTTAGCTATTAGGTTTTCATAGGTGGCTTTTATCATATTAACATAAAAACCATCTTTTCCAATTTCCGCTAAGGTTTTTATTATTGATGAGTTTTGGACTTTGCCAAATGCCTTTTCCGCACCCAATGAGATGATCATGCGAGTTTTATCTTTGGCTTTGTTAACACGGTATATGATATTTCTTGAGTTTTGTATGTTGAACCATCCCTGCATTCCCTGGAATAAATGCTATGTAGTCATGGTGTACAATCTTGCCGATTTGCTACTTTCTGTTTGCCAGTATCTTATTAAGGGCTTTTGTATCTATGTTCATTAGGGAGGTTGGTTTGTAGTTTGTTTGGTTTTTTTTTTTGCTTGTGTCCTTCTCAGATTTTGGAAACAAGAGGATCTTGAAAAATAAGTTAAGCATAAGTGGTTTCAGTTGATATGTTAGGCTTATGGTGCTAAGGGACCAGCTTGATATAAAATTATGGCTTTACAATTTAATACTCACATTAAGCTATAAATAGGGTAAAAGATAAAGAAGGTCATCCCCCTTCATTTTGAGTATGAACTAAGAAGCTCTTATCTATCTCTGTCTCTGTCTCTGTTTCTGTCTGTCCATTTGTCTATCTTTCATATGCGCGCGCACACACACACACACACACACACACATCTTCTAAGTTCTCACTGAATCCATGTAGATCCATATCTACTCTTTTGCATAAAGCAGTATGATAACTTTTATCAAAGAATGTGTGTCTCACTGTGATTTCCAGTCATGTCACAAAGAGAAAAGACATGCTGAAAAATAATTCAAGGTCAGTGTTTCGAGGCTGACACTTTCCTATTGCCTTCATATTTTTTCTGCTCAATTTTGCTTTTTACTTCAAGTTTTGATAGTAGTGACTGTTCTTTAAGCTTATTTATTCTACCTAATGCCCATAAAGTTTTGTCTTGTCCCACTACAATCTTAGTTCTTGATATCATATTTTGTAATTCTGGGATTTTCATTTGACCAGATTTTATGATTTCCATCTCGTATAAATTCTAGTTATTATTCATAGATGTTGTTCTTTTCTACTGGTTTTATTACTGTTAACAGCAGCCAACTTACAGCCTCACCTTTCCAACAGTTGTCAGCTCAGTGCCTGGTTCTATTGTCATTTTTTAAAACAAAACCTTATTTCTATCTCTTTGCTGAGTGAGTGTGTGTGTCTGTATGTGTCTTCAACATTTTTTAAACTGAATTCTAGAATTATATGTAAGATTTTCGTAGTCTGAGATCAATAGATGCTTGCTATTAGTAATGGAGAGTTTAGTCAAACTAGACAGTTCTAAAGGTAGGTTTGATTTTATTGCGACTTTTAGTTCATCAAATGTTTCAGTTTCCCTAACAATGAATTGCATCATGTTTTTTTTTGGCTGGGATATTGGGCAAGTGGCATTCCTTTGTATTACTGCATCATACACAGCTATCAAAAGACTGTGCACATTTGCACCATAGAAGGAATCTTGATGTTGTTGTCTCCGTTCTAGTGACAGCTGCTATTCCTTGTATGAGGTGTGTGGTAGGGAGCAAGAGATGTCTCTAAGCTTTTAAGTTTCATCTTAGGCATATCTTTTCTACCTGGATCACAGTGATAGAACTTTACCAGCATTCGACTCCTTTTCTTTTGTACACAGTCTCAATGTTTTTTTTAACCTGGAAAATTTTCTTCTCTCCACCAAAAGAAGCATAACTTTCTAACAGAGGCAAATTTGCCTCTACTTCCACCCCTTGCACTGTATGCTGATGAAATTGGTGGCAGATAATTCCTTACCTGTGTTTTCTGCAGGAGATTGTTTTCCCTATTATTTGTAGAAATACCTCTCCCCGAGGCATGAAAACTTTTCTTTTGTGCTAGTTACCTTGCAGGGAAAAGAAACAAGGTTCTGCCTCTCACTCAGTCTGGAAAGGATTATTTTAATTCTCTCTTTTGTTTATTTACAAAGTGCAGTTAGTGGACAAGAGACTGAGGCCAGTGCACCATGTATGAGGAGCTCAGAGCTCCTTTTCTCCTCTCATCAATGTTTTTCATGAGCAAATGGTGGAAGCCTATAGTAAAGAATTAGACAATGACTGACATCACTTATGATTAAGGTTCCCAGCTAAGTTTTCACTTTAGCTGTCTTTGGGTCTTTTAGAATGCTTTAATTTTTTTCAGCTGTTTGTAGTTTATTTGTTTAGTATGCGTTTAGATACATTCTGATTACATTCATTATAGGGGAATGCTACACGAACCTAACACGTTTCAATCCCCTTCTTTACTCCCTTCCTCCACTCCCTTTTTATTTATCATTAATTTGATTTATTATCTTGTAAGATCTCACAAAGTTAATTATCACATATAGATTGAAAACAAGACTAGTAAGCCAAAGTACATACAAACCACCTGACAGAATTGTACTGTCAAGGCATACTTTTAGATACAAGATCCACACTGTATTACAATGCCCCTTTTTTTCCTTTACTTTTTTTCATATTTTCTAGTTAGTGCTTTATATACATGGTTTCTATATTCACATAAGAAGAACCACGCAATACTTAAGTTTGTGTATCTGAGTTACTTCTCTCAGTATTTCGGTCTGAATGTATCCATTTTCCTAGAAATGACTCAACTTTACCCATATTTATGAGTAGTAGCACTTCATTGTGTATAAGTGCCATATTTGTTTTATCCATTAATCTGTTGAGGGAAACACAGGTTGCTTCCAAGATTGAGCTATTAAGAATTGTGACACTATAAACTTGGGCATTGTATATATTGTAATGTAAATCTTCATCTCTTTTCCCTTAAAAGGGGAATAGCTGAGTCAAATGAAATTTCTACTTTTAGTTTTATTTAGAAATCTCCACATTGATATTCGTAGTGGTTGGATCAGTTCTACCAACAATGAAGAATGGCACATTTGTCCCCAAAGCTTGTCCAGCATTTACTACTGGCTCTTTTTTTTATTGTGGAAGTAGCCCTTTTTTTCTGGATTAAGATGGCATCTCAGTGCTGTTTTAATTTGTATTTCTCAAATGGACAGTGATGTTGAACATTTTTCTATGTATTTGTTGGTCATTTGAAAGTATTCATCTGATAGTTATCTTTTAATTTTGGAAGTCCATTTTTAAATGGGTTTTTTGATTTCTTTATATATTCTAAATATGAGTCCTTTAAGGAGTAAGTGGCATTTTTTTCGTTCTGTAGATTGTCTCTTTACTCTATTAAGGTTTACTTTTGTGTGCAGAAGCTTTTTAATTTGTTGTAATCTTATTGGTTGATTATTGCTATTATTTCTTGTGTAACTGGGGTTTTGTTTAGAAAGTCTCTGACTATACTTATGTCTTGAAAAATTTTACCTATTTTGTCCTCCACCACTTTTGAGTTTCTCTTCTAATGTTTAGGTTTTTGATGCATTTTCATTTTAGTTTAATGCATGGTGAGAAATGGATCTAGATTCAACTTTCAGTATCTGGACAGCCGGTTTTCCCATCACTGTGTGTCAAGGAGGTTGTCTTTCCTCAAGTGAAGGGATTTGGCCACTTTGTGAAAAGCAACACAGCGAGGGTGCCTGAAGTCCTTTCTCTATTTATATTCCACCCACCATTGTTACACGTATTGTTTTTTTCCTAATGCTAAGTTGTTTTCATCACTTGCAACCCCTGTCTTTCCTTGTTTCCCAGAAGTGCTTTAAATACTCCAGGTCTCTCCTGGCTCCATATGAACTCTAGGTTGATCTTGTTACTTCTGTAAGGAATGTTATTGATAATTTGATTGCTATTGCACTAGAGCTAGATAAGAGTGTTGGAAGTATGGACATTTTGACCATATTCATTCTACCTATCCAAGAACAGGTGATGTCTTTCCATTTATGATATCACTTTCAATCTCATTTTCCAAAGTAATAAAGTTTTCAGCTGTTTTACATTTATTTTTTGTTTTTTTAAAGTATCTATGCTGGTCATATCTTACATTTGTGCTCTGTGAAGGTAAAACTACTAATTTATCTCTTCTTTACATAGCTTTTAGAATTTGCTGTAAACTTTAATTCCCAAATGGATTTGAAATATGATTTTGAAGACAATTTGCTAGCTTATGCATTATTTATTTATTTATTTATTTGTTACAGAGGCTCACTATGCAGTTCAGTCTCATAGTGATCTTCCTGCTTGCAGCCCCCAGCATTAGGATTATAGGCATGCAACACCACACCCAGTGTCCTTGGGCAGCTCAGCGCATCCAGGTGCAGGGCTACCACCGCATGTGGTACTGGGGATTGAACCTTGTCCCTGGATTTGGCTAGGTAGGGGCATAGTCTGCTAAATTATCTTGCTATCCCTATTTTCCTTCTTTATTTTTTCCATAATTATATTGAGAAACAAAAAGCAATGAGACAGTTTCAAATCAAATTGGTAGGACAGTTTCAATAATTAACACATCGCATACTCTCTTCCTAGTAGTTATTTGCTGTACAAGATGCAGACATGATATTCTGTTTACAAACACCATTAGAATAAATCCCTCTATTCATTAAGAGAATGTAACTATATATCTATCCAAACCATTTTGAATACATGCATGCAAAATGGACATTCATCTATATCCCTTTTTTTATTAGTTCTGTCGTTTGAATATTATAGGTGTGTTAACTCAGCAAAATATTCTAAGAGTCCAGTAGTCCATAATAGTATTGCGTCTTCCGCTTCACTGGCAGTGTCAGAAATTGTTGACCTGAGTACCCTAAAGCTCAACATATCAGCATGGCTTTCTTCTTATACTTTGTTTTTATACTTTTCTGCTGGATGGTTAAGACCAAGGTAAAGCAGGACCTGTGCAACAAGAATTGTAGCTTTTGGGTCTGAGA
>NW_004524666.1:2703347-2705090 GCF_000260255.1 Octodon degus | reverse complement strand
TCAGTTTAGAGAACGGAAAGCTATCGACATGGACCTTATCATTTAACTGAAAAGATGATGATTCTATTTGAAAAGAAATTTTTTCCATTTAACCAATTATACATGCTTTGAATTTTTACTGGAAAGAAAAGTAATAGATTAATCTGTATCACAGACAACCAACATACACAGTATATCAGTAAAACAGTAAATGTCGAATTTGTAAAAGTGAAAGATCTGCAGGACCATAACGATGGCATTGCATAGACTCTGAATTTAAACTGACCCTAGCTTAAGCTATTATCAATATCCCAGATTTATGCCAGGTTTCTTATTTCCACTTTCTATTTTGAAAATTAATAAAAATGCATATTTTACTGGAAGCTTAATAAATACATTCATTTGTAGCTTAATTTATAGCTCACAAAAGAAATAAAATTAAGTTAATGATGTGTCTTCTTACCCATCCATGGAAATGGTCTTCTTATCCATCTGTAGGAGTCATTTCTTCTGTGCAAAAAAAAAATCTTCACAAGCAATAAGAATTACCCATTTGATATACTCTATTAATTATAATTAAAACATTAACTACTTTGTTGTACTGTTCTTTAAAGAATTTTAATGTTTTTATATTTGTTCCCTCAGTAACAGTTTGTATATTGGTATTAAGATTAAATTTGAACCCCAATGCTACATGCCATTGCTTGTGAAATATAAACTGAGATGTTCCAGGTGCACTATTTTTCTATAGTGTGAATTTATAAAAACTTGATCAATATGATATTTCAATACTGAGATATAACTATAAATAAATTCACAAATATTGTAGTCATTTTGTATTCACTGTCATGATGATGACAGTCTTATATGATGTTTATTTGGCTATAATTTGATTGTAAGATTAAACAAAATCCATATTACCTTTCCTGATTTAGTAAGTATATCTGCCTTAGCATATCTGGATTTGGCAGGATTCCAGTTCCTTTGAAAGTTGTGTTAGAGGAATATTTGAAAAGTGGAAACCAGTGTGCAGGATGGAGTGAGGCTTCCCATCAGGCAGTTTAATATAGATGCCCTTAATCTGGTTTAGGTTAAGTGAGTTGAATTTGAAAATGAGTTTTCTCTAACTTTCCAAATTTTCTTTTCTATAACTTGGATAAGGTCAATCAGCCCCAGAGAGCAAATGTCCACACTTAATGTGAAAATGCAAATGATTGGCTTGCTGTTCTTGTGAAAATGCCAGAAATTACATGTGTTAGTATTATCTTACATTGTAGAAAAAGCCAATTTGATAATTGCAAACTGCTTTCTGCAGCTGTGAAAGTCCCCTTTCAAACCAATGGAAAACAACAGGAGGCCCAACTGTGAACATTCTTTTGAAAATTCTGTTTAAAGAATGTATCCATTAACAAACTACCCTAAAGCTTACGTGGGAATTAAAGTCAGATCTGCTAAAGTAACAGTGCTACTCAATGGGACTTGCTCTTATTGGTTCGATTGCATTCAACTCCCAGCAAAGTAGAATCGATAGGCTTTGGTGGAACTTTTATAAAATTACTTTTTAACATAGATTTTTAAAAGCCTAAGCAGTAAAAATGGCCAAAATCTCAAGTGGAACTTATAGTGAATATTTAAGTGATGTTATATTTTAAGGAAGTACCTATAATTATATTTCATATGGTTTTGTGGACCTATTCTAAATCATTTGAAATTCACTATTTATTGTTTTGATGTTTCTTAAGATTTTTTTTTTTTTTTTTTTTT
>NW_004524666.1:2699377-2701236 GCF_000260255.1 Octodon degus | reverse complement strand
TATGATGAAAAACATTTAAAAAGTTAAAATATATTTTAAAAATAGGAATAAAGATTTATATAATTCTTATGTTTACACATAAGTACAGAAATCTAACTGTGTACAATCTTATAGCAGGACAGTCCCGCAACATTCCTTTTCTTATCTCCTCCCTTCATTCACCACCCCTTTTTTTCTGAACAATCATCTACCCAATAGACAGCATGGCAGCCAACTGGCATGTTATGGCAAGCAGCCCATATACAGAAGACCAGAATGACAGGCACTCCAAGCATGAAACTGCTATTACAAATTGCCAACTTCAGTGCAGCTGCTTAGTTCACAGGTGTCAGTATGTATAGTTAGTCAGGGTGAAAATCTTTCCAATTAACTGCTAGATTCAAAAATCTTCTGAAGATTCTAATGATCGTTGCCTTACCCATCTGTGTGGCTTGCCACTGTCATGTTTCCTAGCTCTTCTCCTTTCCCTTTCTTAAATATTTAGTCCTCAAGTTCTTGCATTCCTTTTAGATGTATTATACCTTTCAATTTGTATTTCTTCTTTTGAGTTCTTAATACTATGGAAGCTATATGATATTTACACATCTGTGTCTGGTTTATTTCACTTATGAGTATATGTTCAAGTGACATCCACTTTAATATAAAGGCTTCAAGTTTGTAACTCTTTATAGGTGAGTAATACTCCATTGTATAAAAATACCACATCTTTTTCATCCATTCCTCATGTAATGGGCATCTTGGTTGCTTCCAAGATTTGATTACCACAAATTGTGCTGCTATAAACATAGGCACACATATATCACTATGATATGATGTTTTCAGTTCCTCTGGGAAAATTCCCAGTAGAGGAATACCTGGCTTAAATGGGATTTCCAGTCCAACTTTTCTAAGGAGTCTCCATACTGATTTCCATAATGGTTGCACCAATCTACATTCCCACCAGCAGTGGAGAAGGATTCCTTTTTCCCCACAGCTTCTCCAACATTTGTTGTTGGGTAATTTCTTTATGATAGCCATTCTTTCTAGGGTGAGATGATGGCACAATGTTGTTTTAATTTGCATTTCATGGATGGCTAGTGATGTGGAGCATTTTTTCATATATTTATTCACTTCTTCAATTTCATCCTCTGAGAAGTGTGTGTTCATCTCAGATGCCCAATTCTGGACTGGGTCTTTAAATTTTGGGGCCCTAGTGTTTTTTAGTTCTTTATAAATTCTAGAGAACTGACCTTTGTCTGAGTACTTATTTGTCATACTTTTTTCCAAGTTTGTGGGTTGTCTTTTCACTTTGTTGGTAATTTCTTTCTATGTGCAAAAATTTCTCAATAAGAACAGTTCCCAGTTGTTAATTCTTTCAAGTGTTTCCCATGTGATTTGAGTTTTGTTCATGAACCCTTTTCCTACCCCTATGTCTTCAAGAGTTCCTCCTACTTTCTCTTCCAGGAAATTTAGTGTCTCTGCTTTAATGTTTAGATCTTTAATCCATTTTGACTTTAGCTTAGTGCATAGTGGTAGACCTGGGCCAAATTTTCGTTTTCAGTGTACAGAGAGCTAGTTTTTCCAACACCATTTGTTAAACAGGCTATCTTTCTTCCAATGAGTATGTTGGGCTCCTTTGTCAAATATAAGATGGTTGAGTGTTTTCATAGGGGCTTCAGCATGTGCTAATCTATTCCATTGATCCTCAAGTCTATTTCTTTGCCAGTACTATGCTGATTTTATCACAGTAGCCTTGAAGTATAATTTCAAGTCAGGGATTGTAATGCCTCCTGCCTTGTCTTTGTTAGCCAAGATTTCCTTTGCTATTCGAGGTCTTTTCTGGTTCCAAATAAACTTCAGGAATGATTTCTCTAGGTCTG
>NW_004524666.1:2674934-2692105 GCF_000260255.1 Octodon degus | reverse complement strand
GCTTGCCAGGGAAGCACTTATTTTACTGAGCCATCTCCCCGGCCCCAAGAAATGGTTATTCATCCACCTCTGAAACTACAAATGTTTGAAGACAAAAAATTCTTTCCTTTTTCTTCTTCATTCTTTATGTGAGGTCTTGGAACTTTCTGGGCTTTCTATAGATATTAGCTGATTAAACATAGAAAAGCACTGATATTATTAGGTAATAATTCAAAACTTAACATTTATATATTTGAAATATATGTACCAATTAAAGTAAAATATTTCTTCTTCAGAGAAATACATACCAATTCGTACAATTTTTAAATTTTTATAGCTATAAAGTCCAATATACAGAGTGCTGTGGCTAGGGTTCGATCCCTGGCATGTTGCGCCAGCCCTGCCAATGGGGAGCACTGAGGTGCAACTGAAACTGGGCATGGGGGTGCGTGCCTGTAATGCCAGTGTTTGGGAGGCTGAAAAACGGAGGATCACTACAAGTCCGATCTCCATAGTAAGACCCTGTGCACCCTGTAGACCCTGTACTAAATTCAAAAAAATAAAAAATAAATAAAAATAAAGTCCAACAAACTATATGCTTGTTATAGCTTAAGAAAATTAAAAAGAAAAACACGTAGAACTATCACTCAGCCATTTTTTAAAACCTGTTTAGTACAGGGCCTACAGGGTCTCAGTACATAGACTGGACTCCTAGTGATTCTCCTGCTTTCAGCCTCCCAAGCGCTGGAATTACAGGCATGCACCACCACACCCAGTCTCAGGAGCATCTCAGTGTGCCCCAGGGGTGGGGCTGGCACAGCACTCCGGGGACTGAACCCCGGCTGTTGTGCTCTGCCTAAGCAGGCGCTTTAGTCTGCTAAGCCATCTGCCTGGCCCCATTCATCCAAATTGTTTAATTCTGAAAAAAACCATATATTTCCTGAAGTAAAGATCAATGTTATGAGACCTTTAGGAGGGGTGTTTGGAGTCACTCTAGGTCATCATAATGATGTAGTATAACCACAACAAAGCCTTTTCATAGTTATTTTTGAAATACCATAATGGAGAGCTCATTTTGCCTTTTGTATTCTGTTTTCTTTCAGTGAGACTGAAATATATTTAAGGACTTTAAGGACTTTTTTTTGTATTTAGGACAGGGTCTACAGGTTCTCACTGTGTAGATCAGACTTGTAGTGATCCTCTTGTTCGCAGCCTCCCACGTGCTGGGATGAAAGGCACGCTCCAGCCGCCCAGTCTCAATCACCCTCTCAGCGCAATTTTTACCTGATTAGGGTATGGACTTTATTTCACAGTCTACTTCTTTCTGCAAATATCTAAGACTGCTGCATTCTTAGAAGTTCATCTCAGACTCATATGATACAGTAACTGAAGAAAACTGTTAAGTAAAAGAAATAACAAAATGGCATATATCTTTAAAAAGATAACAGACAATTAAAAAGATAACAGTTGGGGTTCAGTCCCTGGAGTGCTGTGCCAGCCCCACCCTGGGGCACACTGAGATGCTCCTGAGACTGGGCATGGTGGCGCATGCTTGTAATTCTGGCATGCTTGTAATACCCATCCAAAACAAGAGAAAAACTTAAGTCTAGATATAATGTGAAGGAGCATTTTGAATTTATTTTCCATCTCTTTCCAGCATCCAAAATATATACAAAGAATAAGAATAACAATAAAGTATGACTCCCTTTAGAAACAAATACTATTAAAATGATTATGTTAATAATGCAAAATATATGTCGATGATTTTCTTGGTCATTTATTATCCCTGGCACTGTATTAAAAATAATTTAATCCTTGATATTGCTAGTATGACCTAGTAAATGTTTTCTCCTTGAATGCAGAATAGAGACTTGAAGTCAGTTTTATGTGAGACATTAACAAATATCGTGACTTCTATCGCATTTAAATGAGAATATTGGAGTGACAGAAAAATTTATTCTAAATATTTAAGAAGGAGAAACTCCTCTGTTACAGAGCTGCACACATCCTGTCAATTTTCAGTGGGAAGAGAATCAAAGGGTATGCCAAGCAATTCGATTTAACTTAAATAGAACCAGATGGAAATGAGATTCTTTGAAGAACACTAACAGTGCACCTTAGTATGGGCCTCAGACTTGTCCAGCCTCTCAATGCATTATCTGTAACTGAGTACTTCTATGAAGTCAGAAATTTGTTTCTGAGACATTGAGCTTGAGTTGTAAATTAAGGATGATATATTTTTACTTTATGGCGTAACCGTGGCACATGTATGAATCTCTGTTTTTTTTTTCTTACTTAAACCACGTGGTGGCCTGGCCAAATAGCTCAGCGGATTAGCGCGGGTTTAGGCAGACACATGGGCTGGAACTTTGATCCCCGGCCTGCAGTGGTGGCCCTGCCCCCATGGTGCGCTGAGACAGCGATTGAGACTGGGCAGGGTGGCATGCTCCTGTGATCCCAGCACTTGAGAGCCTGCAACCAAGTGGATCACTAGGAGTCCAATCTATGCAGTGAGACACTGTACACTCTGTACACGGGGTCCTAAATACAAAAAACAAAACAAACGAATAAACAAAAATCCCACGTGATAAAGTTAAAATGTCTCCAATTTCACTTAGTAGGATAAATGATAAGTTTCTTATTTGTGTCCTTGAAATGCTCAGCTCTGGGTTTGACTCTGCTCTTGTTTCATGTGAGTCAACCACAAACCTGGTCTTCTTAGTGATTAGTTCCTTGGTCAGAAGTTGGTCGAACAAGTGCTCAATGTTTGCTGCTGTAAGTTTTCTAGATTTACTTCCTGGACTGAACATTTAGTCTTACCTTGTTTGCTATTCTCTGCAGAATAGGAATGTTTTTATTCTTTAATATTTTCTGTAAGCATTTTCTCCCTTTGTGCTGCATCCTTCTTCCTTTGTGGTAAAGAAATAAATATTAAAGTTTAAAAATATAGATAGGACAGCTTTCTGGTTGGATTGTACCACTTGCTATATGACACTATTAAACAGACCTGAAGACTTTAGTAGCTCAGAGTGATTTGTAAATTCTGCTTTACTCTTTACAAGATGATTTCTACACAAACACATGATTAGTCTATGTGAGCTTTGTATTCTTCTCTTTTCTCTGCTTAGTATAACTTTTTCTCTTTCCCACCTTAAAGACAGAGTATAAGTGAGAAATAATCATTCATGTATTTTTATATATTCTGTAGCTAAGGGCATTATAAACTATCATAATGGGCCTTATTGTTCAATGGAAATGACTTGGGATCTTTTAGAAAAGAGTGATTCTATTTTATCCAAGGAAATGACTAATGGATAAAGCAAATGGCGAATCATATTGAAAATGTCCTATCAACCTGCCTAATTCATTCAGGTAATGATGGTAGATTTGTCTCTTGAGGTATCTTCAGCTTCTATCATTCTGTGATTATGGATGTTAAAATTGAATCACTGCAATAATGATTGCTTTGAATATTCTGAGATATTTCTGTCTTAATAGCAGGGCCCCTACCTCTCTGGCTTAATTTCATGCTAATCTTTCTGTAGATCAAGGATTGGTAAACTTTTATCTATCAATGGCCAGATAACAAGTGATTTCAAATCATTTGTTCTCTTACAACTAAAGAATTATTTTTTAAAATACCTGGTATTTATTAACAATAGGAAATAGAATTTGTCCAGGTATGTTTGAAGAGCAATATAGAATACATGAGTTATTTTGATTAAGAAGAACATAACTGATAAGATGTGCAATTACAGAAGATATCTAGAATTCCAATGCGAAGTGGCTTTATTTAGCTGATAGGTGATCCTGGAATGGTGCTGCAAGGCTGCCACACAGAAGCTTTCTGGAATTTCAGAAAGACTGGATTCCCCACTGCATCCAAGAGTGCAAACCACTGCCTCCATGGAGTCTACTAGAAGTTGTGCCCACTTCAGATACCTCCTAGTTATATCCAGATAGCTAAAGGCATCACCATGTGCTGTGGCAGGAGTGATGGCAGTAGTATCTCAGGCCTTGGGCACACAGTTATAAACCTGGTAGACTTTTCTACAGTATTTTTGGTTGTTACATAGTGAAAGAACAATACACCTGTAGCAAAGAAATGTGTGAGAACATGTTCTAATAATAATGTTTATTAAATCATAGGTGATATTCATCTTAAAGGTCATAGCTTTTCTATGTCATTCTTTACTGGCCACATTAGCCATTTTTACTCTCCAATTCTTAAAACAAGAAAGCTCTTAACTGGGGACATAGTGCAGTGGCATAAACACCTGCTTGACAATCATAAGGCCCCAAGTTCGACCCAGTAGAGAAAGAAAGAAGAAAGAAGAAAGAAGAAAGAAGAAAGACAGAAAGACAGAAAGACAGAAAGACAGACAGACAGACAGACAGACAGAAAGAAAGAAAGAAAGAAAGAAAGAAAGAAAGAAAAAACTCAGGAGTGAAGCATTCCTGATGCCATTTAAGAACTTTGGAAGACTCTAGGCTGCCTGTGGGACTCTGGAAAGCTCTGACTTTAGACCTCAGCATGCAGACATGGAGCTTGTGCTGGTGCCAGTCCAATCTTTTAAAAATCAAGGAGGACTCTGAGTGGCCCATAACACTCTGGAGAGCTATAATATGTGAGCCTAGTGCATACAGGTACAGAGCTATCCTGGCACCTGGTCAATCCATTTAATGAATTAAGAGGATTCTGGGAAGCCTGTGGGACACTTAGCCCCCCAGTGCACAGGTGTGGAATTTGTGCTGGCACTGGTCCAAACTTTTGATAACTTAGAAGGAGAATTATGGGTGGCTCATGGGATCATGGTGAATCCAACCAACATCCACCACCAACACTGAAGGTTGTTGGGTATCAGCCAGTAACCCTTAGTAGTAGTGAGAACCTTGGTGAGTTTTACCCTGTTTCCCACAGTAGCAGAAACCTTCTTGACATATGCTTCACCACTCTCCCACCACTGCTAATGCTGGGTGAATACTGGGAGTTTCAATATTGCCAAAATGCAGTAGCAAAAGGCAATCTTAATCCTCCAGCCCACACAGAACAAATCCAGGAGACAAAGATATACAAGAACTTGAAAATCACACACCTTAAATTTGTGAAATTATAGCAACTGAAGTAAAGAAGAAAGGCCATCAGGCTATAGAGGAAATAAATGACAACAAACATTAAAGAAATGCTCAGCACAGCTAAAGAAAACATAGATTAAAAAAATAGAAGAGAATAGAAAAATTATGGGAGCACTGAATGAATAATATGAGAAAGAATTAGAATACATGCAATATATTGAAACAGATGTCCAGGAAATTAGGACATTAACTTGCAACCCAGATTGATGTACTCTGCAAAACTACCAAATTCAGTGGCACTATAAGATTCTTCCATGACAAAGAACAACTGAAGAAATTTATGACCACAAAACCAGTCCTACCAAAAGTACTCATAGATATTGCAAAAAGAGACAGAAGTGACCACAGTGTCATTATTTCAACAATAACAGAAAGTATTCACCAAAGAGAGCAAGTCATTAAAAAGGGGAAAACTATGGAACCTACAGCAGGAAAATAACATGACAAAGATAAGCCAATATATATCAGTTATAATAATCAATATAAATGATCTCAATTCATGAATTAAAAAATAGACTAACAATGTAGATTAAGAAACAAAATCCAGCATTATGCTGCATATAAGACACACATTTGACTCAAAAGGAAATTCACAGACTAGAAGCCAAAGGGTGGAAAACAATTCCCCATGAAAGAGGAAATTAGAAAAAAGAAGAGGTAGCTATTGTGGTTGCTCACAATATCAACTTGTAACCAAAGATTATTCAAAGAAATAAAGAAGGTTACTATATACTTGTTAAGGAAAACCTGCAAGTGGAAAATTAAGCAATTATAAATATATATGTACCCAAAGTAGGACTGCCCACCTACATGAGACAAATTTTGACAGATAGGAAAAATAAAATTAGCAATAACACAATTTTAATAGGGGCTTTAACACACCACTGTCACAAAGAGATGGATCAACAAGGCAAAAAATCAACAAAGAAGCAACAGAACTTGTAAAGAAATGGACTTGGGAGACCTTTACAGAGTGTTTCACCAGCAACAACAGAATATTCTTCTGAGCTGCATATAGAATGTTCCACAAAATAGACCATATGCTAACAAAATTCTAAAGTTAATGTAAAGGAATTGAATTTATCCCATACCTACTATCTGACCAGAGTGCAATGAAACTGCAAATTATTGACAAAAGAAACCACAAACACATGGAAATTAAATAACAGCCTACTAACCAAGTAGTTCACAGATGAAATTAAAGAAAAAATTAACAATATTTTTATTTAAATTGAAATTCAGATAAAACTTACCAAAACCTGTGGGATACAATTAAAACTGTCTTAAGAGGAAATTTTATATCAGTAAATTCACACATTAGAAAAATAGAACAAGCCCAAGTAGACCATCATCTGCTGCACCTGAAGTTCCTAAAAAAAGAAGAGCAGTCAATCCCAAATCCCCAAAAAGGCAGGAAATTGTAGAGATTAGAGCAGAAATTAATGTAATGGAGTTGGAGAAAATGATACAAGAATAAATGAATCAAAGAGTTTGTTCTTTGAAAGAATAAGCAAAATTGATAACCTTCTAATCTATCTAATAAATAAAGAAAGAAAAAAATCCAAATTCATGCCACATGAAAATAAAAGGGTGAAATCATTACAAACCCTAAACTAATTCAGAAGATAATCAGTACTTACTACCAAAATCTTTAGATTGGAAAACAGAGAAAATGGAGAGCTTCTAGATACATATGAAATGTCAAAGCTGAGTCAATAAGATATACACACTCTGAATAACTTAATAACAGGAAAAAAATGAAGATGTAATAAAAAAAAACCTACAAACAAAGAGAAGCCCAGGTCCTGATGGATTTATAGCAGACTTCTACAAGAAATTTATAGAAGATTTTACACTAACTTTTCTCAAACTCGCTAATGAAATTAAAAGGGAAAGACTTCCTAAACTCATTACTAGAGGCAAATTTTACTCTAATTCCAAATCCAGAGAAATATCCAACTAAAAAAGGGAGCTACAGGCCAATGTCTTTAATGACTACACAGCAAAACTCCTCAATAAAACACTCTCAAACAGAAAGCAGCAAATCATCAAGATTATACATCACAACCAAGTGGGATCCATCCCAGGAATTCATGGATGGTTCAACATACACAAATCCATAAATGTAATACACCACATCAATAGAACCAAGAACAAAAACCACACGATCATCTCAATAGATGCAGAAAAAGTGTTTGACAATGTACAATACTCATTCATGATATAAATGTTAGACAATTGGAGTAGATGGTCTATGTTTCAAACTGATAAAAGCTTTTTATGAGAAACAAACAGTCAACATCATAATATATAGGCAAAAGCTGAGGGCCTTCACTTTAAAATATGAAACAAAACAAGGGTGCTCTTTGTCTCTGGTCCTAGGCTACATACTTCTGGAAACATCAAAAGCAGTTAGATAAGAGAGAGAAATAAAAGGAGTAATGATTGGAAAAGAAGAAGTGAAATTGTTATTATTTCCAGATGACATGACACTCTACAGGAAGGACACCAAAACCTCAATCAAGAGTCTTATAAATTTAATCACTAAATTCAGTAACACAGCAGGATACAAATTCAACACCAAAAATAAGTAGCATTTTTGTACACAAATAATGAATGCACTGAGAGATAAATTAGGGAAATTGAGTCTTTCAGAATAGCATCCAAAACCTGAAATACTGAAGAATCAATCTCTCAAAGGAAATAAAATATGTATATAATAGTGAAAATTTTGATATACTGAGAAAAGAGATTGAAGACAATTTGGCAAAATGGAAAGATATTCCATGCTCCTGGATAGGAAGAACCAATATTGTGGCAATGGCCATACTCCCCAAGTTGTTTTATAGATTCAATGCAATACTGATGAAAATACCATTAGTATACCTCACAGAGTTAGAGAAAACTTTCTTCAAATTCCTTCGAAATGAGAAGAGACCCAGAATATCAAAAACACTCCTGGGAAACAAAGTGAAGGCAGGAGCTATCACAATTTCTGACCTGAAATTATACTATAAAACTACTGTAATAAAATCAGCATGTTACTGGTATTGAGAAAGACCAGAAGGTCAATGGGACAGATTAAAAATGCAGACATAACTGCAAACACTATAGTAGATGCTCCCTCTGACAAAGGCCTTCTATCCAGAATATATAAAGAATTAAAAAAAAATCAGGTCCCCAAAATTCAAAGACCCAATCCAAAAATGGGCATCTGAGATTAATATACATTTCTCTGAGGAAGAAATAAAAATGACAAGTAAATGTATAAAAAAATGTTCAGCATCATTGGTCATTTGAGAAATGCAAATTAAAATCACACTGAGATACCATCTCACCCCAGACAGAATAGCTATAATCAGGAAGTCAGCCAATAAGAAATGCTGCAGGGACTGTGGGGAAAAAGGAACTCTTCTGCACTGTAGATAGGAGTGTAGAGTGGTACAACCACTATGGAAATCGCTGTAGAGAGTCCTTAAAAACTAAGATTGGAGATCCATTCAAGCCAACTATTGCACTCCCGGGTATTTTTTCCGGAAGAACTGAAAGCAACATACCACAGTGATATATGTATAACCATATTTAAAGCAGTATAATTTGTCATAGATAAGCCCTAGAAACAACACAGATGCCCATAAACTGAATAATGGATAAAAATAATGTGGTATTTTTACACAATGAGGTGTTATTCAGCTATAAAACAGGATAAATTTGAGACTTGTGTTGGTAAATGGATGGAACTAGAGACAGTACACTCAAGTAAAGTAAATCAGACCCAAAAGTGCAAACATTGTATTGTCTTTTAGTATGAGAACTTGAAATAAAAAATGGAATATGAAGGGTACAATGGATACTGGGAAAAGGGAATGAACTTATTCAAAAGGAAAGAGTAACTGAGTTGAGGAGGACAGGAAAGTGAGCGGCGGAAAGAGATTTATCTATGTATGTACACAGGATGGTTTGTACAAATGTACTGTAGATTTCGGTGGTCTATGGAAAGGAGTAGATCATACTTAATTTTTGGTTTGTCTCCTTTCTTCAGTCATTTCTCCTTTTTCTCTTCTTAATTCCTTATATATTGCTTTTTTTCTTTCTTCAAATTTTTGCTTAAGTGTGACTGGTAGTATGAATAACTGATAGAAAGACAACACTATTGCATTAAAACAAATACTGTGAAATTCATATTAGTTAAGTGAAATTATGTATCACTTGTAATTATTGTGTTTCAATATTATTCTATATTCTCTTTATAAAGTAAAAAATGTCCACCTCAAAAAAAAAAGAAAGAAAGAAAAACAAAAGAAAAGAAAGAAACAAAGAAACAAAGAAAGCTCTCCATTCTATCCCAGCTGAGGAACTGGTACATTGGTGTCTGTGTTTTCAAAACTTACTGATATAAGCACAAAAAAATATGCTTGTCTATTATGATATCAACATCTACAAATAATGAAAATAGAAAAATTGTCTACGTGTAACTGACACTAGCTGGGACTATTTCTCTGCAATGTTAAGTCCTATATCTTTGTACTAGTGCACCAGTAGCAATATATACCAATATTTTATCCTACATATATACACACAGAAAGAAAGAAAGAAAGAAAGAAAGAAAGAAAGAAAGAAAGAACACTCTCACATTAGGTGCTATCCTAACAGAGTATTCTTCTCTTTTTGTACCAGGAATTGAACTCAAAACCTCGTACTTGCCGAGCTTAGGCCACTGAGCTATATCTCTAGCCCACGTAGGATACATGCTTATACATGCTTTCCTGTGTTACTTAGTTTTTTTCTTCATTTGTTTTTCTTCTAAATTTAACCCCAGCTCAGAGGATGACCACACATTCTGTTTTGCCTGAAATAGTTCCAGTTTCAACTATTGTCCCATTGTGATTTCAAATATGATACTTGTAAACCTGTTCAATGAGTACTTCCGTGACCATTTGATAAAGTGCATATTATTAATATGAAGGCTTTCGGACCTGTTCTTCAATATTTATCCTTATACTACTTATTGCATAGGGATAGGATCAAATCTGTTGTGTTCATGTTTCATGCACAGTAAGAGTACTACATGCAAGCTACTACATATCTTTGTTTCCATTACTTTTTTCATTGTTTAGGCAAAAATGCCAAAATCCCAAATTAAATGAGGAAAGGTTTATTTTGGTTCTCAGTTCATAGAGGTTTCAGTCTATAATCAAGTGGCTCCAGGAGAGAGTGGCATGACACAGGGGCATTACCAAGCAGGCAAGAGCCAGCAGAAGACAAGCACCAGAAATAAGCAGCAGCAGCAGCAGCAGCAGCAGCAGCAAGGAAGGGCAGAATCCCTTTATTGGACCCTTTTATTCTGGTTGGGCTACCTGCCCTTAAGTGTAGTCAATTCTTACACTCAGGGGAAGCACCCTTAATAACAGCACCATACCATTAATCCCATCATCATATCCTTAATTCTAGTATCATATATTCTCGCTCCAGCCACTTTGGAAAGCCCTGTTTATGAACACATGAGGCTTAACAAGGACATCTAAATACAAGCCATATCATTCTGCCTCTGGTTCCAAAAGGCTCATGTGCATCCCTTTATGTATTAGGCATTTAGTCCCTCTCTAAAAATTGCAAAGTCCTAACAGTTTCAGCATTGCTGAAAAGCCAAAGTCAAAATTGTCCTTTGAGATTTAAGGCAAACTCTTAGCAATGAGCCCTTGCACAAATGAAACTAAAGTTGAACACTTCCAATACTCAATGATACAAGATAAGTATAACCATTCCAAAAGTACAGGTAGTGGGATAGAGAAGAACAGGACAATAACAAGACTGAAACATAGAAGGGGCAAGCATTAAGTCTTAGTTTCACATCCAGCTTCCAGGGAAAACTGGCAAAATGTGAACTCCAAGAGACTTAGTAGTTTGACTCTATGACACTTCTGATGGCTGTAACTCCCATGGCCTCTCTTTTAGGCCATAGGATGCTTCTGCTTCTTCTGTGGAATTTTCCTCAGATAATTGATATTCCTGGATTCTTTTTTCAATTATTAAAAATTGTTTAAAGAGAGTGCAAATTAGAATTAAAACAGAAAAAAATTAAAAGAGACACGGAACTTCATTTGACAAAGTAACATGAATTTCACAGTATTTGCTTTAATACATCATGTTTTCTTCCAACCAGTTATTCATATTACCAGGTATATAAATGTAAAATTGGAAAAAGAAATAAAAAAGAGGGCTGGCCAAATAGCTCAATGGATTAAACCCCTGCAAGCAGGTACAGGGGTCAGGGGTTCCATCCCCAGGACTTCCGTGCCAGCCCCATCCCAGGGGTGTGCTGAGATGGTGATGGAGACTGGGCGTGGTGGTGTGTGCCTATAATCACAGCTCTTGGTAGGCTGTACACAGGTGAATCATTATGAGTCTGATCTAGTAGTGAGACACTGAACACCCTGTAGACCCGTCCCTAAAATACAAAAAAGAAAAAGGAAAAGAAAGAAAGAAAGAAAGAAAAATGAGAAAGCTATAAGAAATCAAGAAGAAAGCACAAACAATTGAAAAAAGGAGACAAAACAAATTAAAGTGTTAACTGCCTTCTTCCATAGGCCAGCAGCAATGCATAGTACAGTCGTCCAATCTGCCCTGTTCTCCACTCCCTCTCCTATCCTTCTCAACTCAGTAACTCCTTCATTTTGAATAAGTTCATTACCTTTCCCCAGTATCTGTTGTACCGTACAGATTCAATTCTCTAACTTTCCAGAGTCTGCACTGCTTCTTTGATTTCATACTCACATCACACACTGCCCTTTCAGAGGCACATTTCTTGGCTTACAAGTCCTTTTTATCTCAACTCTGAGTAGAAGCCTTCCTGATCCCTCAATTTATAATCTTCATGCACCTAAAACCAGCACTACATCAATAGTGCCAAAGTCCGCCACTACCTGGAGGAGTATTCAGGCTTTATTCTTGGCTGTAGGGTTGAGTGCCTGGATTGCTGAACACTAGGAACTAAGTCCTATGGAAAACTTCTCTAAGCCATTGCCACTCTCTAACATAATTTTATGGACTTTTCTTCTCAAAATAAAGTATTTCTCATTTGCTATTTGAGACTGCAGTGTCTGGAGTTTGATGCTTCTTGCGATATCCTCAGGCCATCTTTTCTATTGCTTTGTTTATTCTTAGCAACCAAGTTCCCTCTTTACCTTTATAATCTGCAACTTTACCAGAGTTTCTCTTCTGGCCAAAATATTTTAAAATCACTATTCTGGGGTCTTTTCTCTTGTTCCTTAACATAAATCTGCCTAAAAAGCCCCCAAGAACAGCCATACCATTGTGTCTGTATTTAAGATAGCCTTAAAATTTCTTCTACAAAATCAAAGATCATTTGGCCTGATTTTTTTTCTAATTTATTTGATACAGGATCTCATTACACAGCTTGGACTTGTAGTGATCCTCTTGTGTTTAGCCTCCCCAGTGCTGGGATCATAGGGATGCACCACCATGCCCTGACTCGGTGGCTGATTCAGTGCACACAGGGCAAGACCAGCATGGTATGTAGTGCCTGAGATTGAGCTCTGGTCCTTGCACTTGCCTAAGTAGGTGCTTAGGTCACTGAGTTCTCTCTTTGATCTTATTTGGCCTGATTCTTTTAATTTCAGTTTCAGGTAGTCTCTGGCAAAGAGCAAAATACAGACAAATTCTCTGATAGATCATAACATATAATCTGGATTCCCTCAGTCAACATAGTCCTTCGCTGCAGAAACCTCCTGAACCTGGTCTTTGCTGGTGGCATTTCTATTGGCACTTTGATCTTGGTTCTGTCCAGAATCTTCCATCAAGTAAAGCTTAAAGCTTTATCAGGGTTGCTTTTTAGGCAGTATTTAAAAACCTTTCTAAGATCTTCCCACAAACAGTTCCAAAGCCTCCCGAATCACTTGATCAGGTACGATCATAACAATAACCCTACTTCTCTGGTACCAAAATCTCTTAGTTACTATTCTCACTGGTGAGACAAACAACCAAATGCCCAAAATTAAAGGAGAAAAAGGTTATTTTGTTTCAAAGTTTGTAGAAGTTTAGCCTACAATCAACTGGCGCCAGGACAGGGTGACATAGCAAGAAGGTTATTACAGAGCAGGCAGGAGGTAGCAACACACAAGCGGCAGCAACGGAAGCAAGAGCAGAGCCCTCTCTGTCCCTCATATCCCATCCTAATATTTCTAGATACAGTTAGTACTCACAGTCAAAGTTGAGCACCCTTATCATGATCATCACACCATCAATCCCAGTATCACACTCTAGATCCAGCTACTTCTGAAAAGTCCCACCTATGACTCCATTAGGCTTTGGGATGGGGACGTTTAAATACAAGCCATAACAACTCTATAATCAAAGACATTTAATGATTTAATACATAATTTTTCTTAAATGGATTTTCATTTAGACAATGTAAAAACCTTCATTAATTGGTCATCTCCAATAAGAGAGAAAGAAGATTTAACATTTGCTGTTTACAAATTCTTACATATTAGTACAGATTTTTCCTTTATCCTTAATAGAAAAGTAGTATAAATTTTTCTGAACTGATTGATTTAGACCAGACTTTTACCTTTTTATTATTGTTTCCTCCTCCATCTGCTTTAATGTTTTTTTCTGGATGAGGAGTAATACATCCTCGGACCATAAGAAGATGGCAGTGTTTTCAGTAACCTTAGTTTTTTTTTTTTTGTTTTTTGTTTTTGTTTTTTTTGTTTTTTTTTTGGTGGAACCGGTGATTGAACTCAGGCTTTGTGCTTGTCAGGGAAGTGCTTATTCTACTGAGCCATCTCCCTGGTCCCCAATAACCTTAGTTTAATCTCAGCCATGTTCTATTCCTCCAAGAAAATGAAGCCTATAGCTAAACATTAAAATAAGCAGTATCTGCATTATATCTTCTGATATTTCTTCAAGAATAATACTTTTTCTTGCTATGAAGGGAGATGATGTTTTGCTATTTACCAAAATATTGATGAAAATACTATTTGATTAATATCGTGAAGAGAACATAGTTATATGCAATGTGAATACCAAAGCTTTGAATAACTATAAAAAGCCCAAATAAAAACATAAGCTTTTTATGTAGTTCTAAAATGTGCAAATGCATTTGCTTCTATAGCTGAAAACTGCATGAATGTATGTATTTTTATTTAAAATTAATTTTTATAATTTTTAGACCACTGCTCATGAAAGAGAAATGGAAGTTTCTATGTAATTTGACCTATGTAACATGAAGAAAAAATTGGTAGCAGCAATCAAAGCTTTTTATGTGAGCATATTACTATCTTTAGCATTATTTTAATAATTTAAATTTTAATTTGTGCTTAATTATATGCATCTTCAAAGTAACAAACATTTCTTATAAGGTAAGACTGAGTAAATTTGCTGTCCTTACTTAATAAAAGAGTTTTCCTTTTTCTTTTTATTAGCAGAATATATTTATTGAGGGTAAGAAAGCTCCTGTCCAAGAGAGGGACAGGAGGGGGCCCCGAGAGGGTTGTTCCCTCAGAAGCTGTCTCTTCCAGGGACTTTTATAGTATAAAATCATGCAGTGCTAAAGTGGAGAGAATGGGAACTCACTTAGGTGGACAAGATTATGGTCAACCAATGGGGTTACAAGCACCATTGCTCAAGTAAAATTGATTAGGCCCAGGACCAAATGGGGGGGGGGGCGAGTCACATAGTAAGGGGGCATGAATATAAGACAGGACCTTATCTGGTAGCCATCAGTTAAGGATTCTTTTTTGGCTTTCTCAGGGTAATGACCAATCCCTGATGCTATTATTTAGGGAAGTTATCATTTGTTTGCTCTTTAGGTCCGGCCCACAGCAGGAGCATCCCTCCCTCCCACAGTTGCAAGGTTTTTTGTCCTTTGTGCTGTCTCCTTGTGGGCCTGGCCCTGTTTGACTTCCTATAATATTCTATCTAATTTGGCTGCCTGCAACATACTCCCCTCTGAAGAAGTAACCCGAGCTTCAGTGAAGGAAGCATGGGTGATGATCACTCTGGCTTCTTCAGACAGAAAGGGGTTGTAGTTGTTGATTGGCAGTCAGATATACTCTTCAAAGGTTCTATCTAAAGACCCTCAATAGACATCAGATACTTTCATCTTGGGTAGACGTATAACTTTGAGTCTGCATGGTTATCTGGGTTTTGGTATCTTCTAGGAAGAACAAATTTTCTGAGAAATTAGAGCACAGATGATCAAAGCATGAATATTCAAGCTCACAGGTATAAACTTTTCAAGCTCAAAGTTTATAAACTTTTTTGAGACCTAGCAATAGTAACTCACTACCTCTTAGACCCCTTTATTCATGGAGTCTGACAGTTTGCTATAAGTCACTCTAGCTTTAGTTAAGAGACATCACACCTGTATTAACTATGAGCATGAAATACCTGAGTTACATCAGAAATCAACCAGATTAACTTATATACTTATCATGAAATAAGAGTTTTACTTTTAATTGATATGTATGTAGAATTAAATAATTATGCTTGCTAAATAATATTGATTTTGTTAAATGTCAATATAATCTGGTAAACGTCCAATGGCATGCTGTCATTTTAGTAATATAGATAAGATTCTATATTGAATCACTTAAGACAACAATTATTAGGCAAAATATTTTATGAAAAGGTGTTCTAGATAGCTCAGTGGATCAAAGCTCCTGAGTAGGCTGACACAGGAACCAAAGTTTGATCTCCTGTGTGTTGTGTGGCCTTGCCCCCAGGGCACACTGAGATGATGAATGAGACTGGGTAGGTGACTCATGCCTGTAATCCCAGCTCTTGGGAATCTGAAAAGAGGATAATCACTACAAGTCTGATCTGTGTAGTAAAACTTTGTAGACCATGTACTAAATTTTTAAAAAAAAGTTTTTAAAAAATGTTATGAGGCCTGTCTGCCCAACCTTCAGCAAAGCTGCTACTATGTTCTCTCAGGGGAACATTGTTGGGCTGTCAGCCTGGGCCTTGCAGCAGCAATGGCTCAAAGTCCAAAGTATGGCAACTTTGAAAGATATTACCAGGTGACTAGTCGATCAAAAACATCCAGAAAATTACCAACTCTATGAAAAGAGTAGCAGCAGCAAAATATGCCCAAGCTGAGAAGGAGCTGAAACTGGCTCGATTATATGGAATAGGACCTTTTGCTCTGTATTTAAAAGCTGATAGTAAGGTACCTAGAGGAACAGAAGAAACACCTTTTCATCAGTGTATCCTCGGATCGAGGGCTTTGAGGTGCTATTCATTCCTAGGTCGCTAAACAGATAATGAGTTGGCCACACTCATGGGAGCTGGAAAAATGGTTATGTTCCTTGGAATTGGTGATAAAATTAGGGGCATACTTTCCAGGACTCATTCTGACCAGTTTATGGTGAACTTCAAGGATATGGGAAGAAAAGCCCCCTAGTTTTGGAGATGCATCATCATTGCTCTTGAATGACTCAATTCTAGATATGAGTTTGATGAGGACTCTGTTATCTTTAATCAATTCAAGTCTGTTATCTCCTATAAAACAGAAGAAAAGCCCATCTTTTCTCTTAATACCATTGCAAATGCTGAGAACATGAGCATCTATGATGATGCTGATGTGCTGCAGAATGGCCAAGAGTACAGTTTGGCTGATATAATCTACTACTCCCTGAAGGAACTCACCACCAGCGAGCAAAGCACCAGAATGATGGTGATGGGCAATGCCAGCAAGAACACTTCTGAGATAATTGATAAATTGACTTTGACATTCAATAGCACACTCCAAGCCGTCATCACCAAAGAGTTGACTGAAATCATCTCTGCAGCAGCAGCAGCTCTGGATTAATGAAAATCAAGTTCCATCCTCAGACAAGAGTTAAAGAAAGAAAATTCAGCAAGCTGATGTTGTTTAGAGCTTACTATTGTCTTTGTCAGAAGAAATGTGGTCTATTGTTTGAATTACTAAAGACAGAAAGATATTTATAAATTACCTTACAATAAACAACTTACAATAAGAAAAAATTATGGAAAATAAATTATGTCACCCATAATTTATTTATTGATTT
>NW_004524666.1:2657683-2674359 GCF_000260255.1 Octodon degus | reverse complement strand
CAGGCCCTTGTGCTTGCCAGGGAAGCACCATAATGCATCTCTTAAGGACAAAATGTTCTCTGACTTCTGCATGATACTTCCACTTGCTAAAAGAAGACTCTTTTCTCCTAGTTCTTGCAGAATATCACTTTAATTATAATATGGAACTGAATAATAAAATTCCTGTATAAGTATATGGAATTCGCAAAATTTAGCAAACTCATCTGGTTTCTTTTCAGCTTTGTATACATCCAATTAAGACTATGTTTCTTATATCATAATTGAAATATGTTAGTATCTATTTTCATTATTTTTATGAATTCCATATTTAGTTGGAGAAAATTTTTATCTTCTGTTTATTTATAGATTATAAAGAATGACCCTACTGTTATAGATAAATCTATGGAACTTAAATTGATTTACCTCCAGTAGCTCTCAAAGTCAGTACACAGAACTGCACTATTAATCCATACCATTTGATTTCAGTTTCCATCATTTTTCTTGTCACCCTATTGTCTAATCTTTTACATGAAAGTCTTTAGGATGTTAATAACAGTTCTTACTGCAGTACTCTTCAAACTGCAGGGTGTAACCCATTAGTGATGTGTTATCAATTTAAAATTTTACTAACATAAAATGTAAGTGGAACAAAATACAAGTTGTGATCAAAATATACAATGAACGCTTAGATAAAAAAAAACAGAAAGAGAAGAGATTTCCATTGATCTCCCTTAAAATATTTCCCCCCCACTTTTAACATACTAATCCACTGTTCTGAAGCTTTTTTAATTGTTTTCTGAAGCATTTTTAGAAATCCTCTTCTATGAGTGTCTTTACAAAGTGTGATAAAAATGTAGCATGAATGCTTCAGAGAGTGCCATCCAACAGAAAGGTAGGTTCTTAAAGAAAAGGTAATCACCATGTGTCTTCATCTACTCTTCACTCACTCTGGCACACTCCAGCTTTCAGCTCTTCCCCCAAGACAAAATAACCACAAGAAATATTCATTTTGCATCAGTCCAGGACACTGAGGCAACAAGGACAATATAATTAAAGATACTCAAAAAATTGGACTTCCACCAGTGCTTCAGAAAAAACAAACTGGAGGGTAAGTATATTTAATGAAAGGGGGATTTGCAGCGGGGGGGAATTATGAGCATGGTCTTTGTGTGTAAGGTCTATTTAATTAATCTTTTACGTAAATGTTGCACTTGGAATTTAGAATGTGCTACCTCAAAATACACTACTTAGAAAATGCAACCCCAAAATTTGCAATTTTGGCATGTGAATTATTTTGTGTGACAGGCACTTTAAAAACAGTAAAAGCAGGAGATAAAAATCTTATGTGAAACATGTCTTTTCTATATTAAAAGGACAACAACATTATTATTATTCAAGACAAAAATAGGTTTTGCCAAATAATTTTAATGTTCTAGAATCATCTGATAATTTAGTTGCATTTAGACAATTTTATCTAGGAATTTCCCCATTTTATCTTACAACGTTTAAGGCCAGGTTTTTGGGTGTTTATTTCTCCTTGGATGCTCCCTTATCTTATAACATTTATACTAAATAAATTTGTACACTTCATCTTTTTGAAAAGTTCCATATTAATTTGATTTTAGACCTCTGTCTGCTATAAACAAAAGAGCAAAAAAGTAAACTTTGACTTTCTACATATTGATTGCATACAGAAATGCTGACTGAACGATTTAGAGCTATAAGTTCTGAAATTTACCAAAAACACTATAATGTATTATAATTCTAGTCTCACTCACTCATACCGAAATTTAAAACACCTCATAAATAACTGTGATCGGGTAGCATTTTCCACGTTTTTTGTCTGACAAAGTCTTGCTAGGTCCATTCTTATAGTCATCTAAACATTCTATAAAATCTTCAAAAATTTCCCCTGATTATATGCTTATAGAAATATATTATTGCAAACAGTTGTGCATTTTCCTTTTTATTGCTTTGCACAGATTTGCAAATAAAGCTTTCTGATGGTGTTATATTACTTTGCTAGTATTGCAATCACAGTGTGCCCTAGCAAGAATGACTTGAAGAGCAAACATTTATTTTCTCATGCACCTAGAGGCTGGAAGTTTGAGGTCAAGGCATTGGCTGTGTGGTGTCTTCTGAATCTAAGCTCCTCCCTGAAGTCTCAGGTCATTGTCTTTTCCCTTACCATCACACTACCTTCCCTCACCATGTCTGTGTCCAAAATCTGTATTCTCCTATTATGTGGAAATGAGTCCTGTTGGAGTGCATGCTACAAACCTCCATTTAACCTCATGAAAGACTCTGATAGTCTCTCTCTCTCTCTCTCTCTCTCTCTCTCTCTCTCTCTCTCTCTCTCTCTCTCTCTCTCTCTCCAAATAATTTCAAAATCTACACATGGATTTTGCTTCTATATAGAAATTTGGGAGAAATATACTTATGGGCTCAGTAGATATTTATGGCTTAAAAAAAGTTAAATTGACCTGAAAAGTGGACATTAAGAAAATTATAATTTGTTTTAATATCCAATTCAGAGTAATGAATATTGACTAATAGCTAAAATATATTTGAGAAACAGACAGAAAGATGATTGTGGTAAGCAGCATAAAAGAGCCTTTCTGAGAGACACCATGTAGATGGTGAAATATAGCAATATGAGGAAGACATGAAGATGAGAAGTGGGTCCTCTGGATCCAGGAAGGATCTGAAGTACAAATTAAAGCCCACAGAGATACTAAAGAGTAAAACTTCAGTGAAAAAGGAGGTAGCTTGTGGCACCTTCTCTCTGAGATGGGACTCCTTGCTTAAGAAGAGTGGTTCCAAACTTGGGCACATGACAACTGGTAGTGAACACAGAGGCCTCCAGAGGGAAACACTGCATGGGATCTGAGACATATGGAACTCCAATTAGCCTCCATCAATATATATTTATCCAGAAAAATCATTGTTAAGAGTCCAGAAATTGAAAAAAATAGAATCATAAAAGCTATTAGGGAAAATAAACATATCACCTGTGAAGGAAAGCCCATCAGCATAACAGATGAATATTCAACATAAATCCTCAAGTCAGGAAAAAAGCTTGGAATAAAGTATTTCAAGTTCTAAATGACAAGGATCTTCAACTAAATGTGATGTACCTTACAATATTATCTTTCAAAATGGATGGAGAAATAATATACTTCCATGACAAAGAACATCTGAGGAAATTTGTGACAACAAATCAGCACTCCAAAATGTTCTGAAGGACACTCTAGAAAGTTATAATGAGTATACAACTCCGTGAATCTCACCAGAAGGAATCTAGAAGTCAAGGCAAAGGCAAACAATTAAAAAGGAGGTAGGAAAGAGGGGGAGAAAACAACAGGAAAATTACATGACAATGATAAATGTATATCTATATCTGTCTATCATTTATAGCCACCAGTGTTAATGGTTTCAATTCACCAATCAAACAACAGAGAATGGAAAGATGGATAAAGAAGCAGTATCCAAAAATATGCTATGAAATAGGGCCAGGCAAATAGCTCAGTGGATTAAAGCACCTTAAAGTAAGTGCAGGGCTCAGGGGTTTGATCCTCTCCTCCAGGGTGTGCTGAGGTGGTGATTGAGACTGGGCATGGTGGTGCCTGCCTGTAATCCCAGCACTTGGGAGGCGGTAAATAGGAGGATCATTACAGTCCGATCTAGTAGTGAGACCCTAAACATGCTGTAGACCCTTTCCTAAAACACAAAAATAAATAAATAAATAAAATGTATGCTACATAAAAGAAAAACATTTAATCCAAAAAGAAATTCATAGCCTGAAAGTCAAAGGGTGGAAAACAATACTTCATGTGACAGTAATCCAGAAAAAATCAGGAGTAGCTATTCTATTGGCACAAAAGTGAGTTTCAAGCCAAGAATAGTTAAGAGAAATAAACAAAGTTATTATATCCTTGTAAAGGGAACAATCTAAGAGGATGTGATAACAATCATAAATATACATGCAAAAAGTCCTACTTAGTGAATCTATGTATCTATCTATCTAGCTAGCTAGCTTTCTCTATATATATGACATGAAAAATCACATAAGTACTAATACTATTGTATTGGAGAGTCTCAATAATCCACTGTCAAAAAAAGATGCATTAACTAGATGAAAAAGTCAACAATGAAAAAAAGAAAAAAGTTACCAATGAAAAAAATAAAAAAGGAAAAAGTCAACAATGAAGTATTAGAACTTTTGAACAAATATACTTAGTCATTTTCTAGAAAGTGTTCTAACTCACAACATCATAATACATAATAAGTGCAAATAAACAACTTTATGATGAACCTCAAACTTCTAGACAAGGAAGAGCTGGCTAAACCAAAGCTGATACAAGGGAGTAAATTATAAATATTAGAGCACAAAGTAATGCATTGGAAACTAAAAAAAATACAAATAATCAATGAATCAAATAATTGGTGCTTTGAAAGATGAAATCATATCAACCAATATTTTCTAATTTTATTAAAAAAGGAAAAATAAAGTTTAATTCTATGCTATTAGGAAGGAAAAGGGTGAAATTCACAATGGATCCTGCAGAAATCCAGAACATCTACACTTACTTTCAAAATTATATTCTGATAAAATATAAAATACAGAAGAAATAGACAGATTCCTAGATACATATGAATTATGAAAGCTAAATCCAAAATATATACTCTTGGGCCATCCAGATAGCTCAGCAGACTAAAGTATCTGCTTAGGCAAAGCACAGCCGCCAGGGTTTGATCCCCTGCCTTCTGTGCTACCCCACCTCCGTGACACACTAAAAGGGTGAATGAGAATGGGCATGGTGATGTGCACCTGTAATCTCAGTTCTTGGGAGGCTGAAAACAGGAGAAAAACTATGAGCACGAAGTACATGGTGAGACCCTATAGATCCTGTACTAAATACATAAAAAAGTTATAAAAACCTAAATAAACCAATGTTAGTCAATGAAATTAAAAATATAATTAAAATCTTCTGACATAGAAAATGCCAAACCCTCATAAGTTTGCTGATGAATTGCATATGAATTTTAAAGAAGACTTAGCACCACTATTTTTTAAACTCTTTATTTAAATTAAAAAGGAATCAATATTCCCAAATTCATTCCTGGAAGCAAGCATTAACTTGATACCAAAATTAGACAAGGACCCAACTAAGAATGAGATTTGCAGGCCAATCTCAATAATAAACACAAATGTAAAAATTCTCACTAAGTTACTGGCAAACAAAATGCAGCAAATCGTCTAGAATATTATATAGTATCTCCAAATGGGACTCATACCAGGGATGCCAGGATAGTTCAACCTATGTAAATCAATAAATTTAAAACACCATGTTAACTGAGCCAAAGACAAAAATCATATGAGCATCTCAATAAATTCAGAAAAATCTTTTGACAAATTCCAGTACCCATTCATGATAAAAATCTTACAGAAAATTGTAATACATTGTCTCTATGTCAATCTGATAAAATGCCACTGATGACAAGCCAACAACTAACATCATATGAAATACACAAAAACTGAATGCTTTCTCTCTAAAATGAAGAGCAGACATGGATATCCACTGTCTCCACTCTTATTCAACATAGTCCTGGAAACTTTAGCCACAGCAATTAGACAAGAGGAAAAAATAAAAGGAATAAGGACAGGAAAACAGGAAACTCATTATTGTAGATGACATGATACTCTACATAGAAGACCCCCAAAATTCCACAAAAACTACTAGATTTAATATAAAAATTGAGAAGAATAGCTGGATACAAAGTTGAACACTCAAAACTCAATTGTCCTCCTGTACACAATAACAAACTCACTGGGAGAAAAACTAAGGAAAAACATCTTGCAAAATATCATTCCCCAAAAATGAAATGCCTAGTAATCATTCAGATGAAGAATATAAAAAATTGTACTTTGAAAACTACAGTTCTCTTAAAATGGAGATTTAAGAGAACATCAATACATGGAAAGATATTCCTTGCTCTTGGGTAAGAAAAACCAGTAAGAATGTGCATATTTCTAAAACTGTTAAATTTATTGCAATTGCAATCAAAATTCCAATTGCATATCTAACCGAACTAAAGAAAGCAATCCTAAAATGTATTTAGAGTCAAAAAGACCTAAAATAGGAAAGACAATTCCTGGTAATAAATGTTAGGCAGGGGACATCACAATCCCAGACTAAAATTATACTATAAAGCTATTTTGATAAAACAGCATGATACTGACAAAGAAGCAGGCATGAAGATCAACGGAACAGATTAGAAAATGCAGTCACAACAGCAAACACAATGAGTCACCTTATCTTTGGTGCCAAATACAGTCATTGGAAGAAAGATAATCTCTTTAATAAATGGTACTGAAAAACTAATTCTGCACATACTGAAGATTTAAATTGGACCCATGCCTTTCAACGTGCACTAAACTAAATTCAAAATAAATCAAAGATCTAAATATTTAAACAGAAACATTAAATCTGCTGGATGAAAGAATAGGTAAAACTCTGGAAGATATTGGTGTAGGCAAGGACTTTATGAATAAAAACTTGATTGCACAGAACTATCACAATGAAACAAAAATCTGGGTCTCACCTTATTTAAAAGCATTTGTACAAAAAAGCAACCCACCAAGAGTGAGGAGACAACCCACAGTGAGGGAAAAATGTTTGCCAGCTCTTCTTTAAAGGATTACTATAGAGAACAGATAAAGAATTTAAGAAAATCAGATGTCTCTAATTTAAATACCCAGCCCAAGAAGGACATCCGAGATAAATATATACTTCTCATATGTCAAAATACAAACAGAAAATAAATATCTGAAAAAATACTTAACTTCACTTGTCACTTAAGAGATGCCAATTAAAACAATACTGAAATTTCATTTCACTACAGAAAAATATGACTATCATCAAGAAATCAAACAATCACAAATGTTGCAGAGGCTTTGGGAAAAGCGAGCTCTTCTCCACTGTTTGTATGAGTGTAGATTGGCACAACCTCCATGGGAATCACTGTGGAAATTCCTATACAAACTAGAATTGTAGGTCCCATCTCACCCAGCTATTCCCTTTCTAGATATCTCCTCAGAAGTCTTAAAAACAGCACCACAACAATATGTGTACACCCATGGCTAGAACAGCTCAATTTGTCATAGCTAAATCTCAGAAACAACCCAATGCCCATCAACTGAGGAAAGGATAAAAATGATGTGGCAGTTTTGTACAATGGAGTACAGTTATAAAGAAAGATAAATTGAGACTTTTATAGGTAAATTGAAGCATCTTAAGACCATACTCATAAGTGATACAAGCTAGACATACACATGCATGCAAACTTTGCATTGTCTCCCTAGAGTGAGAAGCTGAAAGAGTAAAGAAGATCCAAAATGTACAATAAATAATTTTAAATGGGAAGAAACTTCAAAAGGAATAGAAAGTAGGATGGGGTAATGAGGAAAAGAAGGAAGAGAAAAACAAAAACAAAGAAATAAACAACAAACATATATGTATATATATATATATATATATATATAATAGTTAAGATATAGTACTAATTTCTTTCAGATCATGTAAAAGAATATATATATATTTGTATCAACAGATATGCTCCACCATGAATGATGGACCAGATAAACTAACTACCAGGAAAAGTTTTAACATGCTCAATTTACCAAATATCAAAATCAAGCAAAACAATCTCTATACAGTATCAGTTGTTTACTTTTCTGACTGTAAGGCAGACAGAGGTCTCACTCAATCCCACTACTCATCAGTAGAATGTGGGGAATGTATCGCTAACCCAGGCTTGCAGCAACATTCAACACTCGAAGTAGGGTTTCCAATGACACTTCCTTTAGAAGCCATCAAAGAGTTGAAAATTAGAAAGTTGATCCATTCTGAAGTTGGGCATCATCTTTTATATTTTAAAACATGGCTCTCTTTCACAATGTGAAGCTTAATTTGCATGTCACCTTAAGTAGACTGCAGTACCCAAATATTTGAGGATATATTAAACTAGGTATTTATAGAAAGGAACTTTTAAAATGTGATTAGCATTTGAATCAGTACAGTTCAAGAAAAGAGCTTAACTTTCATAGTGTGGATGGGCCTCCTTTACTTTTTGGAGGCCTTAATAGTAAAAGACATTCTTCCAATGAGGAAAACTCTTTGCCAACATGCTTGTTTTAGACTGAAACTACATCTCTTCCATGGGTCTCTAGTCTGCCAGCCTATCTTACACTGCTAGGGGATTTCATTGTTCATGAATGCCCTACAATATGCTTATAAAACCTACAAGGTGAATAGCAAGAATTTGATAGGTTCTCTTGATGCAGGCAAGTAAAGGAATATCACATCATATATGAAGGGGCTGCTACAGTACACAATATGCTACTTTATTGGAAATACTTTTTATAAGTAGAAGGATGTATTTTAAGATAACAATGAAGTATAGTGCTGTAAAATAGAATATAGTAAAATAGTTATATATTACTATTTTCAAGCATTATGTGCATAGCTGTATTCTGCACTCTCATTTTTAAAAAAAATTTAAATATTTATTTTTAAGTTGGCACAAGGTTTCACTCTGCATCTTGGATTTGTAGTCATCTTACTGTTTGCAGCTTCCCCAGCACTGGGATTACAGGTGTGTGTTACCATGCACGCACTCAGTCACTGGCTCAGAACATCTGAGGGTGGGGCCAGAGTGGAATGCCTTTTAGGGGATTGAACCCTGGTCCCTGTGCTTGCCTAAGCAGGCACTTAGCTCCCTGAGTTCTCTTGCTGGCCCTTGCACTTTCATTTTACTAGCAGTCTGTTAGGTTTGGTTTTACTAAAATCATCACACATACCTAATTAATACATTTTCTACAGTGTTGCAATGAAAATGATATCACTAGATAATCATGATTTTTCAAATTTATTATAGATCTGTGAAGAAATCCAGGCACACATACTCAAACAAACACTTCACATAGCATTTTCAGGGTTCACACTTAATCCTGCGAGTTAAACCTCTATAGAGTCAAACTGAGATAACATCATTAGAAAAATATCAAACTAGAATGACTAGATTTAGATTGTGATCCAAATTTCAATAAAATATAGCTGTGCTACAGAACACAGTGTCAGCAATCTACACCTGCTATCAGAAGGAGCAATACCATGGACTTGATTTAAACACTGAATTTAATTGGTTTTTTGAACAATATTAAAAGCATGTTGTAGAAAAAGTATATTTGTATCTCAGCTCATAAACACTTCTTTTTGTGAACAGATAAGTTCACAAACAGAGGCACAAGCACTCAGCAGTTTTGATTCCATTTGGGAACTCTGCATGGAGTAAGGAACACGACCTTGACCATCGTCCTGGGAATACTGACACAAATTAAGTTTGTGAACTGAGGCAGCACTATATATACCTACTGACTACACAGTGCCTATATTTTATACCTGCAGTTTAAACAATTTTCACAGCAGTAAATTCAATCTTCTACCGATTTTAAAATTTGAATTCATTTGACAATATTAAGAGAAATGGGGGAAGCTACAGAACAACAATGAACATTTCCGAATTCATCAGAGAATGTTGTTCTTCTAACATTTGTTCATGTTTTGTTTATTATTCATTGAATTTGAATCCTTAAAATTCAGCTGGTAAGTGCCAAAAGCAGGAGTTACTACCTTTCATTTTCTATCAAATACCTGACATCAAATGTTATTTTATGAACCGGGATATAAGCTATATTTCATTCACTGTTCTTGGTTTATTAATATTAGATGTAAAAGACATGAAAATGATTTTCAAACTATAATCCTTACAGATTTTTACATTCCATCTTTTAAAACATAACATTCTCTATAAACTCTAAATATGATTGCATGTGATTGTACCTTTTTCATAAAACATGTACCCTGAAAAATGTCTAAGGCTTTTTAGTTCTTTCTTTATAGAGATTGCCTCTAAAAGCAACACTGTACTTCAATGATAAGTGAAACGTGAGATGTGTCAACTGAAAGATAATTTTCTTCTGAAAGCTGAAGTCAGGTCTCTAAGTCAAAAGGAAAATTAGCAAAAAAAAGCATTTTGATTTTAATCCCAGAATATTTAAAAAGACTAGTCCTTAGTGTAAGAACCTGAAGGAGTAAATAAAATCTGAAAGGTACAATAGATATAGTAAAAGGAAAACAAACTGAACAAAGGGAATAAACAATTGCAATGAGGGAAAAGAAAAAGATAGGAAAAGAGGGAGGAAAAACTCATGTGTGTATATACACAGGATAGCTAAGATGATTGTACTACTAATTTCTATCAATTTTGTGAAGGTAGCAGATGATGCTTAAAATTTTTGCTTTGATCAATTTTCTATGCTTATGTCTGTCACCTGAGCACTTACGTTGAGGACACCAGTGCACAGCGTAACAACCACTTTTGAATAAGACTTTTGTCTTTTTTAAATTCTGTATTATTTTTAATGTCATATCTATTATTTTCTATTCTCATTAAAATAAAAACATAAAAATTAAAGAAAAGACTAGTGCCATGAATCTTTGGGTTTAGGCGGTAATCCCTAGAAATATAATCTTAGACTAAAGTTTACTTGGAACACAAAAGAAAGCGTACCTACCTTTTGAAATTGTTATTTACTCATCTGCCTTCTCATAATCTTTGAAATAATTTTCATAATGGATTAAAACAGGCAGATTCAATTTTGAATCAAAACTTCTTTAAACTGATGTAGTTTTCCTTACTGTTGATTTTAGAATTAGAATATTCATCATTACCTTTTCATTAGTAACGATTTTCTTTTTCTTTCTTTCTTTCTTTCTTTCTTTCTTTCTTTCTTTCTTTCTTTCTTTCTTTCTTTTTTTTTTTCTTTCCTCTTTTTGGAACCGGGGATTGAACTCAGGCCCTTGCGCTTGCCAGGGAAGCACTTATTCTACTGAGCCACCTCATGCTCTTGCTGCGGCAATTGCTAATCTTCAAAGTAAACCTGTGATACAGACCCTACCCATAATAGCTTATCAAAAATCCTACAATTCCTATTTGTGCAATTTTGTGAACAGGAAATATACAAATTTACTTCACTTGGAAAATGTTAAGTAGTAGGTGAGGGAGAAGTTTTTCTAGAAAATAGAACACAGCGACCACAGTATAAGTGTTTCACCAACGCACAACAAAAAGTGTGCATAATGATGAGCAGCATACCTAACTTGTGAGAGAAGGACGCAGTGCGAGTGAAGGTGTCCGTAGATGTTCTCAACTCATGCCAAGTACGCGCACATTGCTAAGTTACTCTATTTTTTTAAAGAGCACATAGTGAAAAAACCACAGAAATGATACAGAATTTCACTAAGTAAAATGATGGGAATTCCACAGTGGTCATTGTAGTGCATATTGTTTTCTTCCAAATTATTGTTCAAATACTATATATAAGCATGCACTGTTACATTTTTATTTAAGGCAAAGTATGAAGAGTTTTGCTTCAGAAAAATGCAACAGTACCAGCTATTGACATTTTGAGGCTAGAATTTATTAGTCATGTAAAAAAGTACATGTACCATTATATATTTATATTCCTATTTATAAAACTTGCAGTAATACTAAATTTATACACAGTCACATTATAATTTGTTATTAAAATGTAATTTGTAGAATTAAAATGAACTTGATGTAAAAATTTTTTAGTTGCATAGTAAATAATTTGCAAATTGTGAATTAGTTTACATAAAGGAACTAAAAATCGTCAGACCAAATCTGATAATAATTAAGCATTGGTAAGATCTTATTTAGTTAACATATATCAATATATGAATACTTACATACAAAATTAGCTTGAGGATTTATTATGTTAAGAATAGAACCATATTTTTCCACCCACCTTAGACATTTTTTAGTATAAGAAAGATATTTCTTTTTTTTCTAGAATTTTTAAAAAAATTATTTTATTTTCTGTATTTGATACAGGGTCTTACTACACAGCTTGAGCTCATAATGATTCTCTTGCTTTCAGCCTCACCAGCACTGGCATTATAGGCTTGCACCACCATGCCAATTTCACTGAAATTTTTTTTTGAACTGGGGCTTGAACTCAGGTCCTTGCGCTTGCCAGGGAAACACTTATTCCACTAAGTCATCTCCCCGGCCCTTCACTGAAATTTTATAAATAACTTTTGTATTGTTGCCCAGAAATGTTTTTGTTGTTCTAAGTCTCTTCTGATTCCAAATAACTTTTAGAATTGTCTCCTCTAATTGTGTGAGGTATGCTGTCAGTATTTTGATCAGAATTGCCTTAAATCTGTATATTGTTTCAGAAGTATGACAGTGTATCACTATGCTGGTACTTCCTACCCAAGAGCAAGTGATAGTTTCCCATTTCCTGATATCTTCCTTTATTATCTATTATGCAAAATACATTTATTGTAAGTCTATGAATTTCTAAATTCATACTGTTCCAGTATGTTTAAAAGTCTGTTGAAAGCCTCTTAAATGTGAATCCTTGTAAATGTGGAAAAGTGAATATTTTAAATATACAGGGTACGTGGTCTCATTTTAAAAGAAAGTAATAGAGAATGGAATGGGATTTGATCAAAACTTAGCAGGGAAAATGCTAAAACTGGTACCTCCATGGCCAGAATTTAAGGCGTATGGTAGTAAGATGGCAGCTCTTACCCATTCTTTAAATGCTTCTTATTATAATCCATACTTTATTCCTAGAAAAGTAATTTCCTTTTTTCTTTTTTATAATTTAATTGCTTTATTATTAATAGAAAACTATAAGATTATGATTCAACATTCTTCACATCTCATTAAAATATTCATTAGTAAAAATTCTGCATCCTTAAGATAGCCAATAATGCTACATTTGTTTTTTAATTAATTTTATTGAGCAACAAATAGCAATAAGACAGTTTCAAATGGGTTAGTAGGACAGTTATAATAATTAATACATTGCATATTGTTGTCTTCTTAGTAGTTATTCATAGTAGAAGATGTAGACATGTTATTCTGTCCAAGCACTATTAGTACAAATCTTTCTTATCATTGAATTAAGAGAAAGTAGCTGTATATCTATCCTAACTAATTTGTGTATACAGATACAAAATGGTCTTTCATATTTTTCCAATTTTTTGGTTTAGTTTGGTCAGAGATGGGTATTTCATTGCCATTTAAATATTGTAGGTGTGTGAATTCAGCCAAATAATACAATATAGTCCAGTAATCTATAGTAGTAGTGGGTGATCCATAGGACTGGCACTGTCAGAAGTTGTTGACTTGAGCCTTTTACAGATCAGTATATTAATATGGCTTTATTTTTATACCCCATTTTATACTTTTCTGCTGGTTGGTTAAGACTAAGATAAAGCAAGATCAATATAATAAGAAATGTAACTTTTGTAGCTGACAAGGTCAGTCACATCCTCTCAGGATTTACCCTGAAGCCCTATATTGCAGTTTGTAGATCCTTTGTCAGTGTCAGCCATGTTTATTTAAGGAAAGGTCTTACTATGTAGCCCAGGCTGGCCTCAAACTTGAGACAATGCTTCTGCCTCAGCCTCTGGAAGTACAAGCATAAACATAAACCGCCATGTATAAGACAGTTTCAAACGGGCTAGTAGGACAGTTACAATAATTAATACATTACATATTGTTGTCTTCTTAGTAGTTATTCATAGTAGAAGATGTAGACATGATATTCTGTCCAAACACTATTAGTACAATTCTTTCTTATCATTGAATTAAGAGAAAGTAGCTGTATATCTATCCTAACTAATTTGTATATACAGATACAAAATGGTCCTTCATATATATCAGTAAATTAAATAACTATAAAACACATAAAAATAGTCCTCATGTGCAGCTAGATAAGTTCCTTTTATTTATTGGTAGATGAAGTCTTTTTAGAATTCTGTACCTAAAAATAACTTCAATTTCCACAGGTCTCATTGATGTGTACATAATATAGCATACTATGGTATAAAATCTCTAATAGCTTCTATAAAAATGTAAATTTTGATTCAATGCTGAGTTATATAGCTATTCATTATTCTATTTTTCACTACACATTTGTAGGAAAGAACTGCCATTCACATTGTGTTAGGCACCTAAAAATGAGTACAGGACTAGCTGCCAAAGCTACAGTTCACTTTTTACTTATCTGACAACATAATACATATATATATATATATATATATATATATATTGCTGATAGTTGTGATCACACCTTGAAATTTTTGCTCGGGCACTAATCAGAGGTCTTAAAATTATAATAATTTAGCAACTTCAATTAAGCATGCACATGTGTATTTATAAGCCATTTTCCAATTTTTTTAATCTGATCCTGGTAACAATACCTACAGAGAACAGTGCTTAACACATATTTATTTAAACAAAGTAATTGTACAGAGCAATTATAATCCATTATGTAAATAGCAAGCATTTTAATACCTGTGTTTAATGACAGACTACAAAGCAAAAGGAAGGTCTCTGTAGAATAACATTAGTCTGAGGGAAACACAAGCATAATACATAACATTAATTAAATTTGAAGGTAATTCCACTCATTGGCCTGTTAGAGTCAGACTTTAAAAATGCAGAATGATTAAATTCACTGCCTAATTATTCACATTTAAATTTCTTTTTCTTATCTGCATGGACATGAATCAGATCTTCAACATGAACCCCAAATTTTCTTTGCTGTATATTAAACATAATTTCTAGATGGAAAAAAATAGCAGTTCTAAAAATAACTCCTTTTTTCACAGGTTTCTATTTCTTGTTGTGTAAAGACGTGGGATGTAAGTGTATATATTTGAGGACTGTAAAATTGGGAAACCCTACTAAGCACATCCTCTTTGCAAGTAACTGACTCCTGGGCCTTATCACCCCTCTGATTATCATACTGGTTTTATAACAGTGACTTCAGACACTATTCATTAAATCTTAAATTGCTCTTATTAGGAAGGAAAATATGTAAGTATTATTGTTCCCAGATTACACATGAAAAAGAAATTCAGCAAAATGAAATGACTTACTCAAAGGTATTAAACTTATGAGATTTAATATTTAGAATTCTTTATTTCTGCTCTAGCTAATGTCCACCTCTTCTTTTATTTTCCATAGTCAAATAAGGTTACCATAGTACTAATAGAATATTCCTCATGTATGGGGCATGCCACATTTTAGCTAAGTGAGCAATTTTTCTATCTAAATAGATTTTCCACTTCACATCTTCTATAGTATTCTGCAAGGATGAGAATCTGATAGGTAGAAGGAAGTTTTTCAGACTGGTAGGAGGAGAGAACAGAGTCCTTTTCTATAATTTGGCAAACAATTAATTTATTCAGTCAATACTTATTTGATACTATACACTCAGCTTCATTTTATTCCTACAGATGCAACGGTGAATAAGCTACAGGGAAGGGGAGGGAATTTTAATTAGTCCTGAACTCAAAGTTCTCTAGTCAAATGTTCTTATTTGTTGTTATACGTTGCTACTCATACATATCTTTAAATGATCTTACCGTGCTGCTAATTCATACAGAGAGCAAACAGAAAGCACAAAATACAGAAGGTAGGATTACTACATGGATTCTTTAAGTACATTCATCATGCCTTGAACACATGAATGATAAAAAAGCACCAACTTTCCAAACTAAATGGATTTTCAGAGATTCTGCACTTCTTAGTTTCTGCGGATAAAAGTGCTCTATTTTATATGAATCTGATGTACACAATGTATTGTTGTATGTAAGATATCTTTATTTTTTGTTATACATTTGGATATTTTAAAAATTATATTTATTTGTTTATTGTATTTTAGGGAAGGGTCTACCGGGTATTCAGGGCCTCACTGCTAGATCGGAATTGTAGTGATCTGCCTGTTTGCAGCCTCCCAAGAGCTGGGATTACAGGTGTGTGCCATTACACCCAGTCTCAGTTGCTGTCTCAGCGCCCCCTGGGGGTGGAGCCAGCATGGCAGGCCCAGGGATCAAACCCCCTGCTCCTGCTCCTGCTTGCAGTATCTTTAATCTGCTGAACTATTTGGCTGGCTCTTGATATTTTTCTAATATTGTCTAATATTTATATAAATACAGGTTTTGAATGCATCACATTTTCATTGTGCCATGTTGGTAGGTTACCATTACTTATAGTAGAAGTTTTGTAGATTCATCTGATTTAATGTTTGATTTTATGAGGGCATGTTTGTACCGTGTAATGTTTGATATTGACATTCATTGTGGGGATTTGGCACATGTACAGGATCTTTCTAAACTCTTTTGTATTGCATGCCTTCCCCTCCCTCCCGTGTACATGAAAGATCAATCTTTTTTTCTCTTATTAGCTAGCTTTTATTTTTCTCTTTCATTTATGTACAAATTGAGTCTCTTACGTAAGAGATCCCATGCAACGTTTAAATTACATTTCTGATTCACTGTACATAACATTATTGTCTCACAATATATCTCTTTTCCTACAAATAACTCAAATTTATGTTTTTATGACAGAATAGTACACCAGTCAATAAATAGATCATTTTTTCTATGCATTTGTATATTGATAGACATATAGGTCACTTCCAATATTTCATTATTATAAGATGTTCCTTAAACACGGGACTGCATGTATCACTGTAGTCTGATGTCTTTAAATCTTAAACACATCAATAATGTAGAATGGTTCCT
>NW_004524666.1:2587882-2657190 GCF_000260255.1 Octodon degus | reverse complement strand
TGTATTAATTATTGTAACTGTTCTGCTAACCTGTTCTGAAACTGTTTCACTGCTATTTTATCTTTTTTTCTCATTAAAATGAATAAAAAGAAAAAGCAGGAAGGAAGGATGAAGGAAAATAAAGAAACAAAGAAACAAAAAGAAAGAAAGAATTCTTTTTTTATTTGATTTCCTGATGATAGCTTTTTTTTTTTTCTGGAGTAATTAAAATATCAGTGCTGTTTACACTTGCATCTCTCTAATGGACAGAGATGCTGAACAATTTTTTTTTTTTCAGTTTTACTTCTTCTAAGAAGTGTACATTCATTTCAGTTGCCCAATTTGCCTGAATCATTTATTTTGAAAATCTGCTATTTTAGTCCTTTATATATGTTATACATTAGTCCTGTGTCCATGGAGTAACTGGGAACTTTTTCCCCTTTCTTCAGAGCTTCTCACAATTTTTTTGTTTGCTTCGTTTGATGTGCAGAAGAATTTTATTATGATATAATCTCATTTGTTTATTCTTGGTGGTATTACTTATGCAACTGGGATTCTGTTCAGAAAATGTTTCTCTATGCCTGTATTTTGAAGAATCTTACTTATTTTATCTTACAGCAGGTGTGTTTATGTTTTAGTACTTAGGTCTTTGGTCCACTTTGATTTTAGCTTAGTCTGTGATAAGATATATGGGTGTTTCAGTTACTCTTCTTTTGTTGCTGGGACAAATACCCGACACTCAAAATGAAGGAAGGAAAGGTTTATTTAGCTCACAGTTAGTGAAGGTTTCAGTTCATACTCAACTGCTCAAGGCAGAGTGGCACATGGCAGACAGCAGCAGTTCATGGTGGCAGAAAACAGCAAACAGAAAGAGCAAATGGGAAGAGGAGTAGCAACAATAGCTACAGAGAGTAGTTATGTGTCTTTCTCTTAAGTTGTATTCAGGCTGTCCACCCCACAGTAGGACTAGTACTCACAACCATAATCCCAGTGGATCATGATTTGATCACAAGCTCTAGAAGTCTACCGCATGACTACATGAGGCCTTGCAGGGACAAATACACACAAACCATAGCAATGAATGTACATTTAATTTTTGGCTTCACAGAAGAAAATTTCCCAGTAGAATTTATTAAAGAGATTGTAATTCCTTCAGAATTTCTTTTTGGCTACTTTGCAAAAGATCAGACAGTCAAAGGTGCTTTGATTTGTTTGATTCCTATGTTTCTTTTAATAAACAATCACCTTATTTAAAAATGAATATTTTATTTCCTGATGATTTCTTGTTATTCTTTTTGTAATTCTTCTCTTTCTTTCTCTTTTATTTCCCTTTTCCTTTCCCCTGCTCTTCCTTCCCTGTATAACTGCCTGTATAAGTTAATTCTCACCTTGCAGAGGAAAATTATTCAACAATGAAAATTCAAGGAGTAAAAGTTTATTTGGCCTACAATTAATAAGGCTGTCAGTACACAGTTAGTTGGCTCCAAGGCAGCACAGCATACCACAGAGAGGCATCACAGAGGGCAAACCGTTCACAGGCAGAAGAAAGGAAAAGCAGATGTGGTAGATTGACAACTGGTGGTCAACTTTTAACGCCCAGCTAAATAAACCAGCATGGTCCTGAGTGTGGTAGGCCCACTTGAGGATTGTTGCCAACAAAATAAAAAAGAAATGGAGAGGAAGAAGTGCTGTTAGGGAGCTTTTGGTGCTTTGGGGGGTTGTTGGTTCTTCTACAGGAGCTTACCATGTTTTCCTGATGATCTCAACTGCTATCATAATTGAAAGAGCTCAGGACCTTGCTGTCTCTGAGAACGGTTATGGTTCGCTTTGGAGGAGCTCTGGTCTTTACTTTGAGCATCGTTTCCTGGCTCTGGATGGGAAGATGGTGCACTGTTCAGTGTTCCTGAAAATGTGTGGGACTCTAGCTTTTCTGATATAGACGCAGCTGTTCTCATCACTTCAGGAGCACAGGTTGGCTGTTGTATCACTTGGGGAACTCTGGTTTTTACTGTGAGCATTGTTTCCTGGCTCTACTCCAGATCCCTCAGCCTGATGACACAGACCCTTCATCACACTGCTACAGACTTTCTAGCTTGCACCATTGACATTTTTGGACTTCTTATGTCACGGTGAAGATTCTTGACACAGGCTTGCATGAAACATTGTTATAGATTCCTACCTCCATTTGGACCTATGGGAATAAAATGACATGGTTATTTCCATGTCAGACTGAAAACTGGAATAAACAGAGTTTATTAATAAGCTGAAAGCTGAACATGCTTCCCAATCCTCAGAGATCAGAAACATGTCTGGTCTTATACTTTAGGTCATCTCAGCTTAAATGCATTCTTAGTTTCTGTACCAACCATGATGGAAACCTATTGTTGACTCAACAAGTCTTGGGATTCTTCTTTGTAATTAATTCTGTTTTTCTCTTATCTTTGAAAATGTTTACAACATCTTAACAAGGGTGGGGAAAGATTGAAGGAGCTACAATATCTTAACAAAGGTAAGGAAGGATTGAAGGAGTGACAGCATCTTAACAAGGGTGGTGAAGGCTAAACTAGAGCTTCTTTTGATAGGATCAAATTAACCCAATGCAGAGCTGCTGCCAGCTAGAAGAAGGGCGTGGTGATGGGATCTAGGTCTTTAGCTGAACTCAAACAAGTCATTTCCATGGTATCATGGCATCCAGGACGTCAGCTGGATACTCTTTGCTTTTAGTGTGTAGACAAATTTCCTGAACTCTTTGTATGTGAGTCTATGGGTAGCTATTATAAATAATACTGTAAACTGCGTGTCCTGTATTGTTCCCTTGCAATACCTGACTACAAACAAGAAAGAGATGACCATAGCTCTTTCTCTCCCCTATATCTTGTCCAACTATTTAGGGTGGGTAGCACTCACAGCCTTAATCTTAGTACCCTTGATCCTAGGATTGCACCATAAATCAATACTAGCATCACCCACTCTATATCCAGCCACCTCTGGAAAAGTACCACCTATGACTACATGAGACTTTGAGGGCCATTTAGAAACAAACCATAATGTTCATCCTCTTGTCCCCCAAAGATTCATGTGTATTCCTTTATGCAAGAGACACTTAGACCATTTATCAGTAATGGTTCACTAAAGAAAGATACAAAACAAGATATATGCATGTATATGAAATTAAAAGTTTGGATTATGATAGTCAGCCACAGAGTTGAATTAGAAAGCATTTTATAGGTGTCTGTATTCCAGAGGCCAAAAGTTTTAGTCCAAGCTATGGAATTTACCTCACTATCATGTACAAGTCTGTATCTAGAGGCCAATGGGTCTGTAATGGAAGATTGAAAAGTCTATTTCAGAAGGCTAAAAGATCCATGGTGGAAGCCAAATAATCTGTACTAGATGCCTAATTCAAGGTGAAGACTAACGCTCTACTGAAGTATAGAAGCAAATCTGTCCTTCCTCATTTCCTCCTTATACTATCATAGTCCTTGGGATGTGTCCTCTACACTCCAGGGTGTGGAATTGCTGATCCAGTTTAGTTAAGCTTGTTAAACTTCTCAAGTTGGCACAATCAACCATGATGGTCCTTCTCCAGGAGTTAACTACATTTTGACAGTTTCTGTATTGCTGAAAAGGGAATTTCAAAGTTTCACTGAGATTTAAAGCAAACTTAGTTGTGAGCTCCTCATAAATGAAAAGAAAGTCAAACAGTTTGAACATTCAATGGTACAAGATTGACATTTCTATACTAAAAGATATAAATAGTGGAATAGAAAGGAATTGGACCAAATTGTCTCAGTTACTCTTTTCTCATTTCTGGGATAAATACATGAAACCCAAAACGAAGGAAGGAAAGTTCACAATTAGGGAGATTTCAGTCCATACTTAACTGGCTCCAAGGCAGAGAGCAACCATTCATGGCAGTGGAAAAGAACACAAGTAACAAAGGGAGGAGCAGCAGCTGAGGCTTATAGCAAGCCTCTCTCTCCTCCTTACATTGTAATACAGGTTTACCTGCCCCAGGGCATTTGCAGCACCCGCACTCACAATAATCAATCACAAACTGCAGAAGCTGCCCCATGACTGCATGAGGATTTGGGGGGACAACAAGGAAAAAACCACAACACAAATCAAGTCCAAAATCTAGCAGGACAAGCTTAAGTTCTAAAGTTCCATCTCTAGCATCTGAAATAATCTGTAGCAATATTTAAGCCCCCAAAGGCTTGGGAGCTCCACCTCCACAGCACTTCTGGCTATTCCAAATCCTAAACTTTCTCTTTTACGCTATGGGCTGACTCTGCTCAATCCTTGGCAGGAGATCCACATTCTTGGATTCTCCAAACTTCTAGGGTCTGTAGTGCACATTTGACTTTATAGGCACAGCTGCACACACTGCTCTCTCTCAGGAACACATGCCTGGCCTTTCAGCCCTTACTCTGAAATCTTGGTGGAAGGCTTTCTAACTCCACAACTCTTTAGTCTGCATACAACTAAAACTAAAACAACATGGATGATTTCAAGACCTGCTGCCTTCTTGGGTGGTAGCCAGGATTCCTTCTCTCTTGGCTGTAGTGATCTACTGACTATTAAGCAAGTCCAATGACCAATTTCCTCAGACTTCCACTATTCTGGAACATGGTATGTTGGGTATGTCTTCCCCAAGGTAAGTCTTCACTTCTGTAATTCTGAGACAATATAGTGTAGAGTCCTGCTGCTTCTTGTGAGGTTCCTCAGACCATCACTTCTATTGTCTTCTGAAATTTTTGATTCTTTGTTATCAGGGATCAAACTAAGGACCTTGCACTTGCCAGGCAGGTACTTATGCTGCTGATCTATCTCCCAGCCTCTTAGTTGTTTCCTGATAGGTTTTTCAGCAACTAATTTCTCTTCTGTACTATCTTTGAAGGCTTCAACTTTACTAGAACTTTCTTTCTGGGCACACTTATAACATTTTAAATCATTCTGCCAGACATCTATGTTGATTCTCAGCATATATCTAGCTAATAGTCCTCCCGTGCTCCTGCTTCAACATTAGGTTACCATGAAATTTCTTCTGCAATATTTGCCAGCTGCTCTTAAGCTGCTTAATGCAAAGTGTCGATACAAGCAAAATGCAGACAAACTTTTGTCTGGCCAGATAAGTGTACTAAAGCACCCACTTAGGCAGAGCACAGTGACTAGGGTTCAATGCCTGGTGTGCAGTGCCAGCCCCACCCCTGAGGCATGCTGAGATGGTGATTGAGACTGGGCATGGTGGTGTGCACCTGTAATCCCAGCCCTTAGGAGGTTGGCAGTAGGAGAATCGCTGAGTCCAATCTATGTGGTGAAACCTTGTAGACCATGTAGACTCTGTAGTAAGTACAAAAAGAAAGCAGACAAACTTTCTTCAATATGTAACAAACATCATCAGTGTGATTCTTCTTTTTAAAAGAAACCACCTGAAAGGTCGTTCTCTTCCATGTGCCTTTCCACTTTGGAGCCAGCTAGTGTGGATGGAAACCTCCAGCAACTGCGAGCTAAATAAACCTTTCCCTCCTTCATTTTGTGTGTTGGATATTTGTTGTGCATTGAAAGAAGAGTAACTGAGACAGAATTTGGTCCCAGGAGTGGGCTCATTGCTGTGACTACCTGACCGTGTAGATTATGAGCTCTTGGAAAGGCTTCTGGGAAGTGATTGGAAAGGTTTGCTGATGTCACCTATAAGAGGTGTACTGAACAGCTTCTGTTGTTCTGTATGGGAGATTCTGGTAAAAGCTCAGGAGACCAGAAGACTGATAGAAATCCTGTCTGTAAAGTCCAGGATGGGGAGTTTCTTCTAGGAGAAAGGACTGCATTAGTTGTTAGAATCCAGAGGATGTGCATTTTGGCTTGGCAGAAAGTTTTTCTGAATTTTGCAAATATCCAGAGACTTTGCCTGAGATAGCAATTAAGCATGATGGACTGCTTAATCTTTCAAAGCAGTTAAATACTGAGGGAGTGATATGGCTGTTGTTGGGGCTTTTGGCCAGATTTATGTTGAGAATCAAGAGCAAAGAGCCCAACAGAATGATTTAAAATGTGAGTTTGGCAAGAAAGGAAGCTACAGTAATACTGTGGAATGCAAAAATAGAACTGAGAGAATCTATACTGCTGAGAAGGAACAAGAGAATTGGAAGGATGGACTGAAGGCAACAGGTCTCCACCATTTGAGACCTCAGAATTGCAAAGGAGAGAGACTGTGCCTTGGAGGAAAAGCTGTAGAGCCCCATGTTCCAGAATAGTAGGGGAGGCTACACCAGGTTCCAGAATGGTGCCAGTATAGAGAATTTATTCCTTAGAATGAAGGTTAGAGTGCTCAGGGATCCAGACACTTTTACCCTGTAGCAAAGAGAGAAGAAACCCTGGCTACTGCTCCAGAAAGCAGCAGACCTTAGTGTCATCCACATGGAATTGGTTTTAGATACATGCAGAATGCAGGAGTTCTGAGGTCAAGAAGGCTTCCACCTAGATTTCAAAAGAAGGCTTAGGAGACCAGGCAGCATGCCCCTTGGAAAGCAGTGTGTAAAGCTGTGAGTGAGAAGCCTTTTCAATGCTAACCCCAGAATTGTGGAAAAGCCAGGAATGTGGAAACTGCAAGGAAGGAGCAAAGCAGACCTAAGAGAGAAACCACAGGAGCTATCACCAAAAGTGCCAGAGAGGCAGAGCCATGTAAGGCATTTGGAGCTCAGAACTCATCACAGTTTGCTTCAGATGTTCTACTTGGAATTATAGCATTTAAAGTTTGTCCTGCTGAATTTTGGACTTGCTTTGGTCACATTGCTGGGTATCCTGCTGTGTGTAAATTTTGTAATGGTAATGTTTATCTGTGTCATTGAATGTTGGAAGTGTTTCACTTTTCATTTGTATAGGTTCTCACAGCTAAGTTTGCCTTGGATTTGGAAGAGACTTGTGACTTGAACTTTTCAGCAATGCTGAAACTGTTGGAATTTTGGAGACCGTTATAGAGGGATTAAAATATCTTTTGCACAACAGGATGTGCATGTGTCTTTGGGGGTCCATGGGCGGAATGTTATTGTTTGTGTCTAGTTGTCCTCCCAAAACTCCATGCAGTCACATATCATGCTTTTACAATTTATGTTTGACTCATGCTCCACTGGGATTATGGGTATGAGTGCCCCTGGGATTATGGGTGAAATTAATAGTGCTGCTATTAGTGTTGCTTGGTTTATGGATATGATTACTGCACCCAGCTTGGGATGCATAGCCTGAATGCAACATAAGGGAGGCGAACTTGCTCTCTGATGGCATTGTTGCTGTTACTCCTTCCTTTGTTCTTTCCCCTTACCACAAAGGGTTGCTCTCCTCCATGAGCCACTCTGCATTGGAGCCAGCTGAGTGTGGAATAAAACTTCCAGTAACTGTGAGCTAAATAAACCTTTCCTTCCTTTATATTTAGTGTCATGTATTTGTCCCAGCAATGAGAGAAGAATAACTGACACACCACCAGAGCCTTGTCTTTGCCAGGAGGATTTCTATCAAAATTTTATCTTTCTAAGGATCTACAATCTGAGGATCTCAGGATAAATCCTGAGGGGACTTCACTGACCTTCTCAGACCCAAAAGCTACAACTCTTGTTGCATAGATCTTGCTTTATCTTGGTCTTAACCATACAGCAGAAAAGTATAAAAATGATGTATAAGTAATAAAGCCTTGCTGTTATGTTGAGCTGTAGGAGACTCAGATCAATTTCTGACATTGCCAGTGAAGTGGAAGACCCAATACAATTATGGACTACTGGACTCTTTTAGACTATTTTGCTGAGTTAACACACCCATAATATTCAAATAATGGAACTAAACAAAAAAGGGGGATACAGATGAATGTCCATTTTGTATCTGTGTATTCAAAATGGTTAGAATAGATATAGAGTTACATTCTCTTAATGAATAGAGGGGTTTGTTCTAATCATGTTTATAAATAGAATATCATGTCCGCATCTTATACAGCAATTAACCACTAGGAAGAATGTATGCAATGTGTTCCTTATTGAATCTGTCTTACCAATTTGGTTTGAAACTGTCTCATTGCTATTTGTTTCTCAATAAAATTATAGGAAAAAAATAAAGAGGCCTTCCCATATACCAGTTTTCAGCTGACTACTCTGAGCTTTTCTAATTTCTTCCCAAAGACAATTTCCACAGACTCCTCAATCACGTCAGCAAATATAATTATACTAAAGACCTCACTTTTCTGATACCAAATTATGTTTTAGTTACTTTTCTCTCAATATAGAGAGAATATATCCAATATCTGAAAGTTAAAAAGTAAAACATTTATTTGACTCTCAGTGTGTAGAAATTTCTGTCAATAATTGGTTAGCTCCAAGGCAAGGTGGCTTGGCAAACAATTATTACAGAGGACAAAGTGTTCATGCTGGGCTGAATTCAGAAAAGCAACACCATGGTTAAATTCCTATTACACTGTTTAGTAAAATTTGTATTGCTTCTAATCATGTTTTTTTAAATTACTATTTTGTACTATTTAAAAAAATAGTAAATGAAATGCAACAAGAGACAGATACAGCTCTTTCTCACCCTCATATTTTATCAAAGCTACTTAGTGTGGGTAGTACTCACAACCTTAATCCTAGCGCCCTTGATGCTAGCATCGCACCATGAATCAATTGCAGTATCACACATTGAGATGCTGATGCCCCTGAAATAGTCTTACCAATGGCGACAGGAAACTTTGAAGGGATATTTAGACACAAGCCATAACACTTTCATATTTCATTAAATCACTAGTAGTACATAAAGTGAAATGATAGAGTTATATCTTTCCTTGTTTCTAATTTTAGAAGTTATTGTCTCACCATTAAGTTTTCTAGAAGTATGATTTTTTGAATTCATTTATTAGATTGAGAGTTTTCCTTTATTCTCTTAGTTCTGGAGATTTAGTTGCCAATAAATGTTTAATTTAAATTTCTTGTCTGAATATATATAGTTGTGACTAGAGATTTCATTAAAGTGGTTTTTACATCTATTCAAATGACACATATAATTTTATAAATATTATTGTTAAGAACTCTCATTTGCCTCCCAATTTTCCCCCTTTCTTTCTGTGTACACTTACAATTACTTAATTAAACACTAATGTGGGTGTTGCTTGAAATGATTCCATGGATGTGATTATACCCTCACATCAGCTGATAGTGAACAGGAAGATCATCTGCTTGAGTTTTAGCTGCCCAGTAACCTTCTATATCTGGATTCTAAGCTCAGAGGCAGAGAATACAGAGCCATTTAAAGTGTGGGCTGCTTTTCTGGGTTTTTTGTTGTTGTTGTCATTGTGGCTGGCTCAGCCTGTCCTGGAGGCAGGGCTGGTGCAGCATGTGTTGCCAGGGATCTAACCAAGGTTCCTACACTTGCCTAAGCTTGCCTAAGCAGGCACTTTAGACCTCTGAGCTGTCTCGCCTGCCCTGCTTTTTTGTTTTATTATTTAGAGCTTTAATCTATTTTTACTTCAGTGCATCATGATAGACAGAGGTCTTGTTTTAGTATTTGGCATGTAGAAAGTCAGCTTTTCTAGCCTCATTTATTAAAGAAACTACCTTTCTTTGAGTAAATATGTTTGACCCCTTTGTCAAAGATAAGGTGGCTGAGTGTGTATGTAGTTGTGTCTGCATCTTCTAATCTGTTCCATTGATCCTCCAGTCAGTTCTTCTGCCAGTACCATGAGACAGCAAGTAGAAGGTTAGGTAGGGAGTTCATGAACGCAAAAACAAATTTCATGGGATATACTTCAAAGAATCAACAACTGATATCTCATGTCATTAAAAAGTATTTGTACATCAAAAGAATTCATCAAAAGAATGAAAAGAAAGCTCACAAATTGGGAAAATAATTAGCCAACTGTCCACCAGACAAAGGATTTCCATCTAGAACATATGAAGAGTTAAAAAAAAATCTCTCTCTCTCTCTCTCTCTCTCTCTCTCTCTCTCTCTCTCAAATAAATTAAAAAAAATAAATAAATAAAAAAAAATCAGACCTCACAAATTCAAAGACCCAATCCTAAAATGGGCATCTGAGATGAATTCACACTACTCAGATGGAGGAACACAAGTGAAAACTAAATATTGAAAAAATGTTCAACATTATTGTTCATTACAGAGATGTAAATTAAAGCAACACAGAGATCCTCTATCATGTCAGAGAGAATGGCTCAGCAAGAAATCAACCAATAAATGGACTGTGAGAAGAAAGAAAAACTTATTCACTGTTAATAGGAGTACAGACTGGTACGACTACTAAGAAATCAGTGTAGAGATTCCTAAAAACATTACAAGTCCCATTTGACCTCAGTATTCCACTTCTGGGTATTTTACCAGAAGCACTAAAAACATCAGACCATATCAGTACATATGAACCCATGTTTACAGCAACACAACTTGTAATAGCTAAATCTTAGAAATAACCCACATGCCCTTCAATTGAGTAAGGGCTATAAAAGATGTGGTATTTTTCAGTAAGGGAATACTACTCAGCAATAAAGAAGGATAAACTCAATCTTCTATTGGTAAATGGATGAAAGAACATACTCACAATTGAAATAAATCAGATTAGCATGTGTAAACATCATGTTGTCTCCAAATTATAAGACACTGAAAGAATAAATAAGATCTAAAAGGTATAATAGATATTGTGAAAAAGAAGGAAAGTGCTCCAAAAGAACAACTGGGATGGGAAAAGGGGAAAAGAAGGAAGGCATTAAAAAGATCATATATGAAAGCTAAGATAATTGTAATACTAATTTTTTTGTGTATTTTATGGAAGGGTCTACAGGGTGCTCAGGGGCTCACTACTAGATTAGACATGTAGTGATCCACCTGTTTACAGCCTCCCAAGAGCTGGGATTACAGGTGCATACCGCATACCACTACGCCCAGTCTCAATTGCCATCTCAGCAGGCCCTGGGGATGGAGCCAGCATGGCAGGCCAGGGATCAAACCCCTGTCTCCTGCACCTGCTTGCAGATGCTTTAATACGCTGGCCCTTGTAGAACTAATTTTCATTAGTTCATTAAAAGAAATGGTTTGTGCTTTTATTGTTTTAACAATTTTACATGCATCTATTTGGTACCTGGGCAACTATTTTGTAGATAAAAATATACAATATCATAATCACTAATAATTTCTTATCATCTTAATTTGAAATTCTGTATGTTTTTTTTTCTCTTTATACTCTTTAAAATAAAAATAAGGTTGAATTTTGGCAAGCAAGAACTTCTCAATCGTGGTGTAGGAGAAAGGTGGGTCATGGAGTGAGCAACATGAGTGAGTTCTCTTTGCTGGGAACAGTCCATGGCTGACAGCAAGTAAGAATAACAAGTGTGCAAGAATAATAATTTTAAAGAAAGGCAAAGACCAACCTCAGTGGTCACATGCCACAGCCCCCAGAGAAGCTCAGGAAAACCTTGAGTTTACACTTTGAGTTACTGAACAGACCCTCATCTCAGTCAGCCTGCATTGTTGACATGCACACAGAGTGGGAAATGAATCATGGGTATTTTTAAACTATTCTACTTGGGATTGTTTACAGAGCAATAGAAAAACTCCTACCTGTGATAAGCTGTAATGTTTGGCTTTTAGAATTGAATCAATCCTTCATCAGCAGAATAAACCTCAGTAATGATTTATTATCTTCTTTATATGTTGTTGTGTTGGTCTGGTTATTATTTGGTTGTTTTTTTCTCAACATATTTATAAGAAATAATTGTCTCAGGTTGTTTTCCTTTGATGCTTTTGTTTGAATTGGATTTAATTCTCAGGCAGGTTATACTTGCCTCAGAAAATAAAATAGGAGAATATTTTTACTATTTCTGTTTTCCTAAGGAATTTTATAACTGCCATGTTATTTATTTTAATGTTAATATAATTGACCATGGAATATTCATGAGTTTGTTATTTTGTTATTCATGAAAGTTTGTATGAGACACTCAGTGTTTTTTCTTTTCTTTTATGAAAAACAAAGCAAAAATTTGTAACAAAATAATAAGAGAATAACAATATTTAATACACTGTGCTGTTATCTTCAAAGTAGTTACTCAAAGAATAAAATATAGACAAGAATGATATTTACACAAGCGGGTCTTATTTATTTCACTTACAAGTATAGTGATCTTGAGTTGCATCCATTTACCTATAAAAGTCTCAAGTTTATCTTTCTTTTTATGAGTAATATCCATTGTATAAAAATACTATATAGTTTTTAACCATTCCTCAAGATGCTAAGATATTTGAACCACTAATTGATATTGGTTTATTCAAAGGAATAGTTACTCAATTTTTTACATGTTTTGACCAATTTTGCATGATTATACCTGAGAATCTGAGCAACTACTTTGATGATAACAATATTCAATATAAGAAAATGATTGTTGATTTCCTACTATCTTTTTTTGCAATTGTGTTGTTTTCTTTTTTTAAAAATTTTTTTACTCTTTAAAATAAAAACTATAGGCTCAAGTCAACAACCTCTGACATTGCCTCTCCTATGGATAACCCACTGCTATTATGGACTCCTGGACTATACTGTGTGGAGGACCACCTGAGCAGCTCTCCTTGAAAGAAGAACGACTGTCTCCATTTTGACTGAGCCTGACCCTATTTCCTCGTATTGTTCTGTACAGAGCTGGCTAGGACTTCTGTCTACCTTTTAGTTGGCCTTAAGCAATGTATATTGGTCTAGCTGAGGTGCTGGTGATAGTCTTTGAAGGTGGCGTGCGTGTTTCCCTGGTAACCTACACCTGCTGCTCTTCAATGTGAGCCTGGTCGAGGCAGGACAGTAGAGCTAATGCTCCTTGCCGCCAGCAGAGATGGAGCCTCAAGATAGAGGCCGTGACTTCTTGGGGCTTGAAAAACTACATCAGAGCTGGAGCACCAGACTTATCAAAACATTAGATACTATATAATGCAGATTACTCTCTCTGCATATCCTCTCTGCATATCACAGAGGTAAATGTAGGCCACACACCTAGCTCAGCTCACAATGATCACAATTCTCAGTCAATCTTCCTCAAGTCACTCCCCCATTGAATAAAAACCAGGTGAGACCTTGGGTCACTCTCTTGGTTCCAGAAAGCCATCTTCGTGGCTGGACTTAGAGCCCCTTGACTCCCCAGTGATTGAAAATATAATTTAGTGTCTTTATTTTTGCTGTGGGTTGCACTGTAAGTGGTAGATTGAAATCAACTTGATGGGATTCTAATAACGTAACTTTGGGATTATAAATATTGGCTTCTTGGACCAAGAAAAGGACCTGGAAGTGTCCCCAACATTTTAGATTATTTGTCTGAATTCTCGCACCTATTCAATATTTAAATGACAATTTAATAACCATCTCTGACAAAACTAAACAAATAAAGGAGATATACATGAAGGTCCATTTTGTATCTGTATATACAAAATAGGATAGATGCACAGTTACTTTCTCTTAATTCATTGAGAAGAAAGATTTGTTCTAATCGTGTTTGTGGACAGGATATCATGTCTGCATCTTGTACTATGAATAACTACTTTGAAGACAACAATATGTAATGTATTAATTATTGTAACTGTCCTACTAACCCATTTTCAAACTGTCTCATTGCTATTTGTTGCTCAATAAAATTAATAAAAAATAAAGAAAATAAAATAAAGATAATAAATAAATACAATACAGTTCCACCACAAAAAATTATTTTACTTTACAAAGGAAACAAAGAGAAATTTAATGTCTTAAATGGACATCTTGTTACTTAGTTTATTGGTCCCATATTGGAACACATTTTGTAAATTCTATTTTTACTATTATATATAAATTCTCAAAATTCACAATCTTGTGATGTTAATGTCTTTTTGGTTTGATATTGATTTGTATTCCCTTTTATCTTGATTATTTTTGTATTTATTTTCACACTATAAGCTTTTTCTACATTTTTTTCATTAATTGCAGCTCTTATGTTTTTCTTTTATTTCCTATCTCTTATATTCTCCTCTTACCTCCATTTCTCTTCATCTTTGTTTTTTCATCTCTTTTATAGACAGTATGTATCTTTCTATATCATTTTTCTATACTTCATTTTTTATTTTTAAAAGTGTTAATTTGTACATATTAAACTGCATTATGATTACATTAATTGTGGAGCATTGAAAGAGGTACATAACAGGGTTCTGAATATTAAGAGAGAACTCTGTCATTAATAACTTTTTAATTTTTAATTTTAAAGAGGATAAATACAATTAAAACTTTATAGAATTTCAAAACAAGAGCATAGAAAATTAACAGTGATTGTTGCATTGCATTTTGTTTCCTTCAAAGTAGTTGCTCAGATTTCAAGATGTAGGAATACACAATTGATCAAATAGTTAAGCATTACCTGTTCCTTTCAATAAACCAATAGAAATTGGTAGTAAAATTATCTGAGTTTCCCTTCTTTTTTTAACCTCTCCTGCATCCCAATTTTTCTATGTCATTAATATGAGGAGCTACAGTTACAAGCTTGTCTTCAAAGTTTACCTTTCTCAAATTACCTGAAATGCTCTGCTTTCTTTATCCTTCATTTCTGAATAAGTGACATCTTCACTTGTAAATTCTATATTGACTTTCAGAAAATTAAAATTGTTATTAAATATCCAATATTAAGTTACATATTTATCTCATACTATAGATTTTTAATTAAATTATCTTCTGGTTAGTACTTTTGCATGGACTTGTTCAACATTTTCTGCTGGAATGTAGTCGCCTGTGCCTGATTGGCATGGTTATTATAACTGGCAGGATTACAGTGACTTTGTTTCTCTGAAAATTTCAATTTCTTCTGTTAATTTTGGATTACCTTCTGTTGATTTCACTGCTAAGAGTCAATTTTCTGGGATCCTCATATATAATTTTGAATTTTATCTTGTACATAATGCGATTTTTAAAAAGCATTCTTTATTCTAACATGATCCTGCAACTAGTCTTGATGTTTTTGGTTGAGAAGGCCATGAAATTGGTTAAACTCAAGTAATGTTTGAAGAAATGTCAGGATTACATTCTCACTTAAGACAACATGAATTCTGACCTCTAAATGTACAATTCAAGGTCAGACAGAACACAGACCAACCTCACTGATAGAGCCTGATGGTGGCCCTCCTGGGCTCCTTTTTAGCTTCTGTCCCGTCCTCTGGCCATTCTCTGCCAGGCCTTCCTGCTGCAGTCTCTGTCTCCAAGTTTACTGACTTAGGAAGATATCTGGCTTTCAGGTTTGGTTTGCTTTTTTAATTTTTAAAAGACAATAAATAACTTTTAAAAATTAGGAATGATACAGAACAGAATCAGCCTCTCTGTACCTTTCTGCATCAGTTTCTGGCCTGGACCAAAGCTGTAAACTTAAAAATATACATTTTTTTGGTTGCTTCTGCCAAAGTTTCTCTTGTTTTATAAGTATACTTACTGCATTAAAATCATTAGTAATCTGTTCTGGGCCAGCCAGATAGCTCAGCAGATTAACGTGCCTGCTTAGGCAGACACAGGGACTGGGATTCAATCCCAGGCACCACATGCCTTGTCAGCCCCGGCCTGGGGTGCACTGAGATAGCGATTGAGACTGGGTGTGGCAGCCTGTGCCTGTAATCCCAGAGTTTGGGAGGCTGAAAATAGGAGGATCACTACCAGTCCGATCTCTGTAGTGAGGTCCTATAGGCCCTGTAGTAAATATATTAGAAAAAAAAAAAAACCAAAAACAACTGTGCTGTTAAGAAGCATGATAATTTCTATGTAATACCAATTTTTTTAGGCAGTGCTGGGATTACAGGTGTGTGCCATCATGTCCACTCTTGATGGCTGGCTCGGTGTGCCAGGAGATGGGGCTGGTGCAGCATGTAATGCCTGGTATTGAAACCCGGTCTCTGCCCTTGCCTAAGCAGGTGGTTAGTCCATCCAGCTATCTCAATGACTCTATAATATTTAATTTAGTAAAGAAAGAAAAAGAACAGCATGAATATAGAAAGCTTCTTTGTTATAAAGAATAAAAAAGAATATACTTAGTGCCTATCAGAATGTCAAGTGCAGAATACATATACATTAGGTGGTTGATCTTTACCCTTGGCCATACCTCGGCATCTGTACAGCCATTACTTGTTAATTTTGTTTCATAAATTCCAGAAAAAATGCTGATTCTATAATATTGGCATATGAAAGGATGACTTCTGGAGTTATGACCTCCTGTAGAGAAATTAAGAACAATATCTAATTTCATTCCTAATTTCCATTGAAGAGTTTCTGCACTATTACAGTTTCAGAATATTATTAGGATTTTGGATGAAGCCTCCCTACAGACAAAGCTAGCTTTATACTGAACTTTGCCTGTCTCTGAACATTTAACCTGTCCTCTAAGCTGTGGTTAATAAACACCATCCACCCAGCTGAATTGTGTGCATCATGCCACTTTTTGTTTGCTTTGCTCTCAATCAGTAAAGAAAGATTGATTTGGCTTCTTAGCAACACAGTGTACTCTGGTGCTTAGAGCCCTATATTTCTCTGTTTTTATTTAGAGCTTGACAATATGAATAATTTGGGGTTTCGAGTATGAGTGCCTGTGTGTACGTGTGTAGATGCCAGCCACCTGATACCCTTTTAGAGGATGTTTGTTACTGAGAATTCCGACTCCTGGGTTTTTAGTTTAGCAGTAAATCTCAGTCTATAAAGGAAACATGTAATTACCATTTAGGTAATGAAAAATAAAATTACATTAGTCCATACTAGCCTAAGGCATATGTGCTATAAATTTTTGCATAAATTAATATATGTCAAATAGAATGCTTTGTAGTCACAGCAGAACTCTACATGGTAAAGATTATAGAAATACCTTTATTTCCTAAAGCTCTGAAATGGTCTTGGGATATGAAGCAGATTAACTTCAGCAGGCTTTAGAAGCTGGCTAGGAAACAAATTGCTAAGAGATTGTAAAAAGCACATTGGAGTTGGGCCAGATATTACTCCCAGAATTAAAAGAGTAATTTAAAAATCAGGACATTATTTTTTTAACCAATAGTTAACATAGGGATTTCAGTTAGGGAGAAATATATTTTGATTAATGTTGCCCTTTTCAGAGGGAACCTGGCAGCTTTGTCCTTCACCAGCTGGAGTTTATGTAAGGCCTTATGGAGCAAGTCAGCCAACAGGGAGTTACAATAATCTAATCTTCATGACCACGATACTGCTTTTCGTGAGCAGCTTCAATAAGGAAAGCATTTTCCAGTATCCCACTAGGGGGCTGAAAACACAAAAGCATTGCACTGGGTTTCCTTTGTAAGACCAGACTTCTCTAAGAAATCGAGAGCCTCAAGAGCCTCCTTTCTAATGTTTCATCTGCAAACTTAGGTTGTTCACCCTCCAGAACAGAAGCTTATTATTATTATCCTACAACATAGGCAGTTGAGCTTAACTGCACTGTCTGAATCTCAAACATCTTAGACATAACATGGAATATATTGGAATAGTTTGCTGAATTCATGCACCTACAATATTTAAATGACAATGGAATAGCCTTCTCTGACAAAACTAAACGAAAAAAGGGGATACAAATGAAGGACCATTTTGTATCTGTATATTCAAAATATTTAGGATAGATATACAGCTACTTTCTCTTAATTCAATGAATAGAAAGATTTGTTCTAATAATGTTTGTGGACAGGATGTCATATGTGTATCATGTACTATGAATAACCAGTAAGAAGACAACAATATGCAATATATTAATTATTGAAACTGTCCTAATAATGTTTTGAAAATGTTATTTGTTATTTATTCTCATTGTTATTTGTTTCTCAATAAAATTATTATTTTTAAAAAGAGTCTCCTTTCCTCTGGTCTGCCTAACTTCTTGGTGGTGGAAAAAGTGAGAAAAGCTGTGCAGACCAATGATAGCTTTTACATTATACCATATATGGCTAAGGCCTAAATTTAGGAGATGTAAGTTTAGCAATTTTGCAATGAGTTTAATTCATGTGGATTGTCAGGGTTTATAATAAAATATAGATAACCAAGTTCCTGCTGCGTGGTGCATTTGGATTTTACCTTCATTGTGTTACTTTTTCTGTATTTACTCTCTTCATATCTTTTCTTGGTTAAGAAACATTTCATTATTAATTAAATGTATTGCTGTCTTTTTCTGAGAAATCTGCATGAATATATTTGCTCCTTCATCTTAAATAGCCTTTAAATACTGACAGTCCTAAATTTATTCCACTTTACCACCTTCATTTGGTCAGGTCTAGAACATTACCCATCATAATGCATTTTATTAAAAAAAGTCTGTTAGAGCCGGCGAGATAGTTCAGAGGACTAAGCACCGTGGCACCACATGCCACACATGCCCCACCCTCTGGGTGTGCCGAGCCAGCCAGTGAGACTGGGCATGGAAATGCAAGCCTGTAATCCCAGGGATGGGGAGGCTGAATGCAGGAGGATCACTACAAATCCAAGCTATGTAATGAGCCCCTGTAACAAGTGCATTAAAAAATCTATTTATCAGATAAAATATTCACGTAAAAGAAAAATATATACTTACATGGTGCATATTATGTAAAAATATATGAACTCTTACATTTAACATCAATACATGGCATAGATCATTTTCTCCCTTGAGTATTTGCTCTCTTAAAGTAAGATGAGGTCAGGTTTATTGATTATGGTTCTCTAGAGGAACATATTGATTATGGTTCTCTCTCTCTCTCTCTCTCTATATATATATATATATATATATATATATATATATGTGTGTGTGTGTGTGTGTGTGTGTGTTTATATTGAGCTTAATATATATGTAATTACATAAAGGGATTTATTAGATTGTGTTGGGTTTGTAGGTGAATTGAAAACCATACATGTATATAGCAGTTCTAATGTAATTATAAAAGGGGGATTTCTTAGGTCAGCTTACAGAATCAGATGTGGGAGAAGCAACAATAGCCATCTGTGCACTGGAGTGCCAGAATATCCAATTTCTGCTCTGTGTAAGAATTGGAACCTTTTGAATGAGGAACCAAGGATGCAGTCCCAGTCCATGGTAAAGGTCTAGCAGCTCCCAGCAGCTTTCTGTGACTTGCTGTGGCAACTTCACATTGAGAAGGTGAAGAAGCTGGAGTCTGATGCTCTTAGGTCATGCAGGAGAAATAGATACAACCTCCACAGCAGAATGGAGCCTAAAATTGCAGGCTAATGTCTTCCTTCTTCCTTTTTCATCTAATCTAGGCTAGAAGTCCACCGCATCCACCTACAATCCGAGCATATCTTCCCCCCCTCAATTTGTTGGCTCAATACCAATCATCTCTTGACCACCCTGACTCTGTACATACAGAAATGTGCATGATTAATCTTCCAGGTATTTCTCATTCCAATCAACTTGAAAAGATTAATCATCTTCTGGACATGTGTTATGGTTTACGTGTAGGTGTCCCCTCACAGCCTCATGCAGTCATGGGATGGCTTTTGGAGTTTGTGATTGATTCATGATCCAATGCTTGGTTTAAGGGTGTGAGTGTCCTGGGGCAGATACTCTGTATTATGATGTAAGGAGTGGAGAGAGGCTAGCTAGCTGCCTGAGCTGCTGCTATTCCCTTTGCTTTCTACTCTTTGCTGCCACCATCAAATGTTGCTCTCTACCGTGTGCCACTCTGCCTTGGAGCCAGCTGAGTGCAGTCTGAAAACTCCAGTGACTGGGAACTAAACAAATGCTTCCTTCCTTCATTTTAGATGTTGAGTGTTTGCCCCAGCAATGAGAGAAGTGGAACTGAGACAACATATATAGTTCTTGGGATATTCTTTGTTAAAGTACAGTTATACAGTGAGCATTAGCTCTATAGGGTAAAATCACTTAGACTAAAATATATTTTTACTTTTTCATTTCTAGAAATTCTCATATCTTTACATCTTGTTGCATTTTTAAATTAGGACTCTATCATTGCTAATGTGTAATCTGTTATAAATATGGATAATTTGAGTTTTATGATTTTTCTATCAGTTTTAAATCTAGTCATTTCTGTGTATCATTTAGAATTTTTACCTTGAAAAGAAATGAAAAAGCAAACTAGGTTCTCTGTGTTAGATTTTAAATACCACTCTCATATATAACAATATAAAATATATTTAGGGTGAGCCAATAAGAAATTGTTCTATTAGTTGTTTTACTACCTTTATAATACAGAGAATAAAAGAAGTAAATGCTAAATGATCTTATATTCTAGTTCAAGAGAATCTTTTCTCTTAATGCCCTTACTCTCTGGCTCCTCAAATTCTTTGATAATCTTTGATTCTCTGCAGAATGTTTTGATTAAAAAGTAATAGGTTTAAAAAAAGTAATAGGTTTTTGTCCTGTGTTTAGTATCCTATAAGAGAACATTTAAAATAAAATGGTGACATGAAGATAAGAGTTTCAGAACAATCATAATTCTGCTTTCTTCAGGAACTTATCCTTTTCTCACAATTATCAAAGGAAAGATAAAATTTAAAATCAGTTAAAATTTATTAACACATGGGGTTATGGTCCCAAACTATTATACAAAAATAGGTTACAAGGAGTTCATTTTGTTTGCCTGTTTGTTTTCCTTTTGGTAGCAGGAATCAAACTCAGGACCTTTCACTTGCCAGGCAGGAGCTGTGCCACTGAACTCTATTCCCAGAGTCAACAAGTTTATTTTGATGTGGCAAAGTACTTTTTATCTTTTATGCCCACACCTGAACTTCAAAATTTGTCCACAATAAAGATTTTTTTTTCTTTTAGATCTTTTGAGGTGAGGTCTCACTCTGTAATTTAGACTGTCTTTCAATTCAGTATGGACCCCAGGGTAGCCTCAAATTTGTGGCCGTCCTCCTGCCTCAGCCTTCTGATAATAATACAGTGGCCTTCTTTATCTCTTTTTATCACCCTCACATCTGGCTAACCACAAAACATATTTTTTTAAAAAAATGAATTAACAAAAATTATATCTGGGAAAAATAATGTGAAAGCAATTATAATGAGCTATTTCAGTATTTCCTGACATCTATCTTCAGAGTCTTCTCATTTGATTGTAGCTAGGAACACCTCTGCTCTCCAATTACCTTGTTGTCATGGGCCACTTTCCACATTCTCCAGTCAATTACACTGATTTCAGCAAAACATTGTTTTTGCTTAAATGCTTTCTGAAAATGACCTCCTCTAATCTCCATTGTTTTCCTCTGTATCATTCTTGCAATGGACTTTCATTCATCAAATCCTCCAGTCCTTCAGATGTGACATTTTTTCTAGTCCAAGTTGAATCCTGTGTTCATTTTCATCATTTGTGTCCAGCTATACCTTTGATCATCCCAATGACCATCGGCAATCATCTTTAATGTTCTCAATCTTTCTTAGATATAATGATGTATATTTCTTTTTTTCGATATGTATCTTTCTTTTTTTTTTTTGTCTATGTGTTACAGTATCTATAGGGTCTCACTATGGAGATCGGACTCATAGTGATTCTCCTGTTTTCAGCCTCCCAAGAGCTGGGATTACAGGCGCATGCCACCATGTCCCGTCTCAATCACCATCTCAGTGCACCCGTGGGCAGGGCCCGCGTGGCAAGCAAGGTATCAAACCCTGGCCGCTGCACTCTGCCTAAACAGGTGTTTTAGTCCACTGAGCTATTTGACATTTGATTTTCTGTAGGGCTGATATACTATGAAATATAGAATAAAGTGCTTTATTATTTAAGAAAGACCTGCACACACTTTTGTAAGATATTCATTAAAATAATTCAGTAAAAACGTAGCTACTAATATTGTTTTGTATAGTTGGTGCTCCTGTATATATTTGTGATTGTTGCTCCTTCCACTTGAATTTTTCCCTTAACAATAATAGAGTGACCTTCTTTATCTCTTTTGTATCATTCTTGATTTTGAGTTCACATCCTGCAAGCAGGAGAGCTACCCCTGATGTTTTCTGGGTTCCTGTTGCAAAGAGGATTGTTTTTCATCCCTCAACTTTCAAAGAGTCCTACTTAACTATAAAAAAGAATGAACTGAAGCTTTTATAGGTAAATGGCTGAAACCAGGGACCTCATTCATAAGTGAAATAAACCAGTCTCACGTGTGTAAACATAGTTATTGTCTCCATTATTGAAGAAACTGAAATAGTAAATAAGATCCAAAGTGTGAAACTGATATTGTGAAAGGGAAAGAAACTTCTCAAAAGGAAAGAACAACTGGGATGGGGAAAGGAGAAAAGAAAGAGAGGAAAAGAAAGAATATATATATATATATATATATATATATATATATATATATATATATTCCTTTTGGTAGCAGGAATCAAACTCAGGACCTTTCACTTGCCAGGCAGGAGCTGTGCCACTGAACTCTATTCCCAGAGTCAACAAGCTTATTTTGATGTATATATTTATACTGAATTGTATTCGTTCACTGAAAGGACTGGTTTATGCTTATATTGTTTAATTGATTTTAGATGAGTATAGCCTGTAATCTGAGTAACTATTTTGTACATAATTCTATGCAATAAAATAACCATTATTAATTTCCTATTATCTTAGCTTGAAACTCCGTTTTCTCTTTAAAATAAAAAAGAAAGAAAAAACACTAATTTCTTACTGACACCTGCAGAGATTTTCCAAAACCAATGAAATGACACAGTGTTACATCTTTGGTTCTTTTCAATATTAAAGTGTAATGTAAGGGTTCACACACTTTGTATAGATTTTATTAGTTATAAAGTAAATTTATCTGTCATTTAAAAATACCTCAAGAAGGATGCATACTTTTTTTTTTTTCAGAACCAGGGATTGAACTCAGACCCTTGTGCTTGCCAGGGAAGCACTTATTCTGCTGAGCTATCTCCCTGGCCCCTGCATACTATTTATTGATGAAGATATAAGAACCTTTAGTTTTGTTTTCTGCTTGAGACCAAGAGATGAAAATGTATTGTTCCTCTGATATTATCATTTTATATAATTAGCTCTTAACAACAGAAGAAACCAAATGCTGTTTTTACACCCCTGGGAGACTTATAAAACTTGGTTGGCACTTTCAAGGTCAAAAAACAGGAACTGGGGCAGAGGAGATAGCTCAGTAGTATAAGCGCTTGCTTGGTAAGCACAAAGGCCTGAGTTCAATCCCTGGTTCCAAAAAAACAAACAAACAAACAAACAAACAAACAAACAAACAAAAAAAAAAACCCAAAACCAAAAAAAAACCAGGAATTGTTCTGTATTTACCACACTAAAAAAGATAGTTTGTTCCAATATTTTTATTTTTTTATTTTTTTGCAGAACCAGGGATTGAACTTGCCAGGGAAGCGCTTATTTCACTGAGCCATCTCCCCGGCTCCAGCTCCATTAATTTTAATGAAGAGCAAATCCACATAAATTCCACATATTAACAGTGGTTTATAAATTTCCCTCAATCGACAGTATACTAACAATACAACAGACCTTTCAAGCATTTTGTATTAACCTTACGGAAGTATAAAACTATTTCTTTTCATGGAAAATTCAGAAATAACATTTCAGTAATCACACATAATTAAAGCTGATATATGTCTCTTAAACTCCTTAGTGGGAAAGTTAAATCTTTTATTTTTCTAATAGTATTTCTTTTTATTATTATTATTTTTTTTCACCAGCTCAGCCCACCCTGATGGTGGGGCTGAAGTGGCATGTGGTTCTGGGCACTGAACTGCTGTCCCCTATGCCTGCGTAAGCAAGCACTTTAGACCACTGAGCTATCTATCTCTCCGGCCCATCTAATAGTATTTCTTGAGGTCTAAGTATTCTATGCGAAATAACTTCCTCTGGCATAATCTGGTTCTATCAAATTGTTGATATAAAATACCTATAATTAATATATTTATATATAATTGGATATTTATATTTAGGTATCTAATGATATATACATAATTATATATAAATATGTTTATATTTGTATTTATTTTATTGTTATTGTTATCACCTTTCTTAATGCTTCCAAGCTGGTATATAAAATTATTGTTGTAGGAGTGTAATGCTTATACTTAGATATGTTTTTGCAGTTGGTGAAAGATGTTGGTACCTATGCCATTTTCAAAAATTTTATTTCTTGTCAAGGATTTATACAACAACAAGTATTTATTTATCTTTCTATTTCTGTCTGTGTATGTATGTCATCTCTTCATCTCTGTGTGCATTTTTATTGACTTCTTTGCCTGCTCACCCTGCTGAGAGTGGCCCATATGCTAATATCATGGCTCAATATAGGGGAATAGGACTTGCTCTGATGTGACTGGTGTGTCCCTTTCTAGCTTTCCCTTGTTCTGAACTCTGACTTCCTCTTGCTCAGTCATGTTTATAATTCAACCCCAACTTGAACATTTGAAATGTTTCTGATTCTGTCTTCTACACCCTGTCCCCTAAATGTGCTTAGGACGTGTCTCACCGAATAACTGCAATTGCCTTTAAATTGAATTCTTTGCATTGAATAGCATACCGATATGATCACATTCTTCTGGAAATTATCGTTCTAAAACATTGTTATTCCCTCTCTTTTAAAAGCTTTAAAGACTTTTCTTGACATAAGTATGTGAAGCCACCACTATACAAGGGGCCTTAACTAGTTGGCCTGAGTCCCAATCCACTCTGCCTTAAGCGCAGAGAACATTTCCTTAATGAGTAGGCACTTCCATGATTTTTAAGTGTATTCATAAAATTACCTACACTGTAAACCTCAGTATGAATTAAACCTAGATGATATCTTCATCAGTTTCCCAAAGTGAAATTTAGTGTTCTTTCTTTTGCTTTATGGTAGTACCTTTTATAGGGTTTACTTAAATATTCATTTTGTTGTAGCACCTTTTTTACTTTGCCTATGTGATTACCTCACAGGAAGATTGCAGGATCCTTGAAAGTAGTAATTTTTTGAAGCTCTTTTTTGTCTTCACATTTTCTAACATGAGGTGTATCTGTTATAATGTAATCATTAAGAAGTAGCTATATTGAACAAAATAAGACACCTGATACTTTCATCCAATATTTTCTGTTATATTATCCTAAAAGTAATTACTATGGGAAAAAATAAACCCTTTAAGAAATAAAAAAAAAAAAACATGATTATAACATGTGCTTCATTTAAAGAACTATGAACCAAAAGCAAGAAAGGGACCATTATAGACAGGTGTATCATAATCTTATAAATACAAGTGGCTTCTAAATGTATGTCCTTGGAACTCTGGGAAGCAAGATCAGAGGTGAAAGACTTTGGAAATTGGTTCATTGGTTCATGTTATGGTTCAGTTCCAAAAGGTCCTCCCAAAATCTCATGTGTTCAGAAGTAGAGCTTTCAAAAAGTGATTGGATCTCGGGAGCAATAGGGTCATCAGTGGGATAATCCATGGATCCATTCATAGATGAATGTGCTCATAGGAGGTGGAGCCTGGTTAAATGATTTATGTTATAGGAAGCAAGACCTAGAAGGGCATGTTCTTGTATTGTATTATTCCCTTATGCCTCTGCTTCCTGATTGCCATAGGTTAAGAGGCTGTCTTCAACCATGCCTTTTCATTGTGCCATTTCTGCCTTTGAGCTGGCTAACCATGGACTCAACCCTCTGAAAGTATGAGCGAAATGAATCTCTCCTCTTGTACCTGTAGGCATCAGGTATTCTGTCCCAGGGATAGGCAAACTGACAAATGCAAATGAGATGCTTTATTGCATCATATTAGTGTAACTTGCTTTTTAAGGTGAAATTTAGAGGTGTTTCATGCAAACAAGAACACAAACACCAAGATCTCATGTTAAACATTAGACTAACTTCTGGAATGGCTTCTCCTCCTGTCCATCTTTAAGTGTCTGCTCTGTTCTTGTTGTTACAGTTAATTTTTTTCTATTGTACCAGAGTTAGTAGCAGCTCCCATTGAATATAATAACCCACTTACAGCAACTGTCAAGTTTTCATTTCAGATTTTTATGGGAAACAAACATAGTGAGCTTGAACAAGGTGCCAGAATCTGGATTAATTACACACAGGTATGAAATAGGCTTTTGTTTGTTTTAGATTTGGTGATGATTGTTCTCACTCTAACCTGTGGAACTAAAGGCAGGATCTGTAAGGGTGCTGTAAACACCTTGCCAAGGGATATTTTCAAATGACTATTTCATTCACACTATAAGAAAACCTTATGTTTAAAAAAAAACCCCTCAAATAAGTAACTCTGATGTCTTGGTGTTATAAAATATATGTCATTAAAATTTAATTAGACCAATGTCACTAACTGTTGCTTAGGTTTAAAAATGTGCATATTCCTCCCGCTGTTTTATCCCTGAAGATGTGTACAGATTAATTCATGTTTTTATTCTAATTTCTCTAAAAGAATTTTTTATCATCTGCTAGTTTTTTAAAACAGGATAAACCGTTGGGATGATAATCTGCTCCTACGTTCACTCTTTTTTCCTCATTTTACCCTAGGGCAAAATAATAACATGTGTATTTGATGAATGTTAAGAAAAAGACACAACTGTCCTTTTTTCTAAGTGTCCTGATTATATTCTGTAAGTGATATGGAAATGGTCCAGGGCACATGAAGTCAGGATAGGCCACGGTTGGCTTTGTTCTTGATGCTCAACAGATAGAAAGATTGATTTTCCCTCCAGTGGATTTGGGAAGAGGTGTGTGCATGTTAGAAATTCTATTTTCTCTATCAATCCACATATCCTTTTCTGTCCTATCATTTTGACAGTAGTTATTACAAATTACTTTTTAATCTGATCTTAAATCATATATGAAAAAGTCTAATTTGTTAACCCCTTTAAACACTAAAAAAATGTACGTACGTTACATAACATTTTGAAATTAAATCCAAACATTCATTTAGGACACAAAATAATACACTTCATGCTTTAGAATTAGAGTTATTTAGTTACAGGAATAGAAACCATTGTTCACTGATGGCTTCTTTATTTTTCACTTGGTATAGGTCTGAGTCCAAGGAATGAAGTTTTGCAATTGACTTTGACCCGCATACTATACTGGGAATCAGACTTCTAAGCAAGGAAAGGCTCCTATTTCCAGTAAAGGCTCTTCTCAACGAATGCGCAGCCTCTGTTTTAAACAAAAGCCTCTCAGGATCGTTACATTAAGCATCCTGGCTCACCTAATGCAGAAAGAGCTTCTCAGAATGTGGATCCCAGGCCAGAGCAGAAACATTATCTGGGGACTTTGTCAATTTTCTGGCCCATACTCCACCGGTATTGATTCAGTGTTTCTAGAATGGGCTCATAAATTTGGGCAAAATGATTTTACTCTTAACATTATCACTCTGGCTTAACTTGATTTAATCTTTAAATTTCAGATTCTCCCTTAATATTAAAGCAATAGAAAGTTAATATTGTTCAGATTGGAGACATATTGCTATGGATATCAATGAATATTTTTAATATTATTAATATTTTACTTTTACAATGATAGATGGCCTTACTACATTGTCTGGAATCACCTGTACTTAAAAAACTAGCTGAGTATAATTCAGGATGAGAAATAGATTGGGGAGTAGACTCCCAGACTCAGCACCCATCAGAACAACATGATTTCCTTTCTGTTTATTCTGAATCATGTTATAGCAAAACTCAGTGCTCAGAGCTGGAGAAATAGCTCAGGGGTACAAATGCCTGCCTGGCAAGCATAAGGTTCTGAGTCCAATTTCTAGTAAAGACAACAACACAAACATGCTTTAGAAGTCAGTCCTCACCTCCAGTGCCAGGGAACATATAAGAGCAAGCTTGGTGCAGAGTGGGAGCCTTGGGGTGGCAGCAAGGCTGGTGGCCACACTCCTTGAGAGATGAACTCTCAGCTCATGAATTGGGAGAACTTTAATTGCTTACTCTTCATATTTCCAAAACGTGGTGTTCTACGGACTGATTATTGCATGGACAATGTTTCCTGTTCCTCCAAGCCTTCTTTCCTGGTCTCATTTACAAAGAAGGGTGAAGCCTTTATCCAACATGAATTCCTTTTCTCTGTGTGCCTCTGTCTAATCCTCGGCTCCTTTGCACTCTGCCTGCTCACAACGCACAGTAGTTTCTGATCCTGGGGAACAAGTGCAACTTCAGAGACCTTGCTATTCAAATTAGAGTTCGTAGACTAATGGCATCATCATCAATTGAAAGCCTCTTAAAATCCTGACTCCAACTCTTCATGCCTGGGTTGGTTTCTGTATGAGTCCTTCACAGTGGACTGCAACCTAATTTGGGTAGTGAACCACCTGAAGGGCTTTGTTTTCCTTTCTTCTTCTCTTTAATTTTTTAAAAACATCTGAAAAACTAATTTGCAGACAACAATATGCACTATGACAACCATTGTTGAATTTCTATCATCTTGTTTAGTAAAAGTCTGTGTCATTCCTATTCTTTAAATTTTTTTTGTTCTCTTCAGAAAAAAAGGAAAGAAAATAAAAGAAGTCTATTTTTCTAACAAATAGCTGAGTATCAGTGAATCACAAAATTAAATTACAGCGAGGCACAAAACTGTTCAAACTGTGTTTGAGCAAGGTAGACACCACGCCGGGACAGATCAATGATCTCCTTAATCATTTCATATTTTGGGTCTCATTCCTGTACTCTGTCCATAAACTCTTTCTGACTATGTAATAGACTGGAGTTCTTCCAACCTGCTCTGGACTGAAGGGCTTTCTAATTCTGGAATTGTGAATCAAAGCCAAAGAAGATCTGTAAGTGTATGTGTTTTTGCTCTTTAACAAAAACCAGAATCTTGGCATGCTCCCTGTACCTAAGGTAACAAAACTTAACATTTTAACCAAATTCTTAAGTGCTTCTCATACCATTAACATTTCAGAAGGGATGATTATCTTGTTCTACCTTAGAAAATAATAAAAACTATATGGAGTTTTAATTGTTTAATGTTATTACTCACAACTCATAATAACTCAGGTTTTCAAGGCTGGACCTGAGGAATTTCAGGGATAATGGAATCCAACTCTTAGCCTGGAGCAGCAGTTTTTCAGACAATATTGTGCATTTCTCTCTGAAGTGACTTTGTTTATGCAGAATCCTACTCAGTAGATTTTGGTTCAGATTTCCAATTCTGCATTTCCAAAATGTTGCAATTAATGTTTATGCTGCTGGATGATAGACAATACTAAATAGTGTTAGAACATTCAAATCAGTAGGAAAGAGACAGTAAATAACTGTGCCTGATGTGTGTGTGTTTTGAATTCTCTTAGTTAAGTTGTCCTGAGATCTGGTTTAGAGACAATATGTTAGTAAGAATATTTTGGGCACGGTTGTGAATGATGTTCTCTGACTTGGATTTATAATAATGAAACAGCTATTTGTATGTCAATATGTTTGATTTCTATCGCCATTTTTAATAGAGGTTTCAAAATGTGTGTGTGTGTGTGTGTGTGTGTGTGTGTGTGTGTCTTGGTTAAGTACCACACAAGATTTAGCAGGTACCATGACCTGCTTGAGAATGGTTTCCAAATCTGTTCTTCCTCAAGATACTACAAAAATATTTAACTTCTATTTTATTAACTCTCTCCAATACACTGTTTAAATAACTTGCAGGAACCTACCCCCGTAGGAGTAAGATTTTTTGCTAGATATTTCTGAAGTTGGCTTTAAAGGGGTCAGTGTCTTCCTCTACTTGAAGCAGAAGGAAAAAAATAAACATTTGGTGACGTTTTGAAGTTTCTAAAAGGAAGGAGTGATTCCATCATAGAGAAATTCTGCGATCATTTGGCAAAGGAGCTATACGTTATCACTATGCCATGATTTTCTAGTAGTATGGATTTGGAAAATTCTAAAAAAGAAGGAAAAGCAGAACTTTGGTGAAAGTATTGTTCATAAGAATTTTGGGGGCTGGGAAGACAGCTTGGCAGTTTAAGCACTTGCCTGGCAAGCATGGATCCTGGTTCGATCCCCAGTACCACATGCCACACTGGCCTGGAACCCTGGGCACGCTGTGTTGGCCACTGAAACTGGGCATGGTGGCACATGTCTGTAATCCCAGTACTGGTGAGGCTGAGACAGAAGGATCACTATGAGCCTGAGATGTATAGTGAGACCCTGTACCAAATTAATTAATTAATTAACTAACCAACTAATTAAAAATTAAATAAAAATATTTTTGGGGACCTAGGATGTACTGTACTTGAATGCTTAGTGAAAGGAGATAATGTTAGCGAAGAGCACATTTTTGAAACAAAAGGAAACTGCATTTCCCTTAGTTTTGCTTCAGAGAAGAATCTATTTGGAGTAAGCATTTTCTATATTAGATCCACCTTTCCTCAAACCTATGAGGAGAACAAATCTCAGATAATTCAGTGACAAAATGAACAATAACCCTGAGGGAATTCAGTTGTACACGAGTGTCTTTTAATAAAAATGGAGCCCATTTTTTTTTCAGGTGCATAGCAAAGATATTCTTCACTTATCTTTCACACAAGCATTGTTGTTCAGATATTTTATGTCTTGAAGTTAAGAAATATTTTGAGACTGAAACTCCAAAACCATGACGTATGGCCTCACTGGGAACAAACCAAATGACCAGAAGAAGAAATATAGAAGAAATAAAATTAAGGACTCACCCACAAGAGAGTTAAAATAATTAATTAGAAAGTGTTAAACACAACCAAGTAAGTAACTGAGAAATTTAAAGTAGGCTAGAGTTGAGTAACTTTCCGACCACCATCTATGTATGAAATAGTGTCCATACCCCCAGACTTGTTGAGTTTTATGACAGTAGCTTACACTTTGTACTGAGATTTTATTTTTTAACTGAACAAAAGCTTGAAAGTCCTACCATTTCTGAATATTGTTAAAATTGTAAATAAATAATTTCTTATAAAATCACAAAAAGATATATAGGAAAAATATTTACTGAGCACTGTGAAACAATTTAGCACTTCTAGTTTACACAGAAGCTATCATTCTTTCCTACTGTGCCTCATTTCCAATTGGGCAAGTAATTCTTCCTTACTGTGTATAGACCATCTCAGATAAAATTACATGGGCTGACTTACGTTATGTAAGCTTTAACAGAAGTGATCTTGCAGGTTGTGATGGCCTGTGTCTGCATGTTCCCCCAAAGCCTCATGCGGCCAAGAGGCTTGCTTTTTGCGGGGTGGCTAAATCCAGAGTTTGTGACTGATTCATTGCCTAGTGCTGGGATTATGGGGGTGAGTGTTACCCCCACCCTAGAGTATGTAGCCTACGCACCCTATATATAATATAAAGGGCAGGGAGAGTCTTCTCTCTTTCTCCTTTTTTGCTCTTGTTGCTTTTGTATCTTCTACCACCTTGAACTGTTCGCCCTGTGCCATGCCACTGTACCTTGGAGGCAGCTGATTCCAGACTAAAACATCCACAAAGTGTGAGCTTAAGCCCTTCCCTTTTTCATTTGGGCATCAGGTATTTTTGTCTCAGGAATGACAGAAAAGTAACTCAGACACAGGTATTTGAGTCTCAAACAAGTGGTGTATATCGGAGAACCGAATGGCTTTGAATTTTTTCTCTCCTGTGTCTCTTAATAAGCTTGCAGACGCAGAGATGTTTGTTGTGATTCTTACTTCTTATGTGTTTCTTGGACCTTGGGTATCCCTCGCCTCTGTTTTTCCAAACTATTTTCCTTGACAAAAGAGGGAAGCACTCTTACCAATCTTACCACACAATAGCATGTCAACACATAACTACATGTTTACTAACTACTATGTGTTTAGTAACTACTCAGTAGTCCCAAAGCTGACATTGGAGTCCTTCTGTTTTTCACTTCTATTTCTTATTCTCCTAAATTGTACAAAGCATATTATAAAATGGCACCTGGGAAGTAAGCACAAAATTATTTTAAATAAAACCAGTCCAATACTGTTGGCAGTAGAAAAGAGGCAATACATAGAGAGAAATTAAAATAAATTGAAAGTTGGTAAACTTTTAAGGGTATGTTGTGCTTAAGATGAAATTAAGTGTTTTACAAGGACAAATACAAATTACAAATACATGTTTAATTTTTTTTCCATTGACTACAAGAAAAGTAATACCCCTACCAGCCTCTTCTTAATTTAAATTATTTCTTCTTCTTCCTTGAAGTGTCTTTAAAATGTGTTTGAATGATTTAGAGTATTCTTTGATAAACTAAATAAACCTTTGCAAGCTTTGAAATCCAGTATGCCTTTTCCAGGGTCCCAGAAGCTACCTTTTTTCATCAGAGAGGATGGTGCTGTCCTATCATCCTGCTTCTGTGGGAAAATAAAAGCAACTTCTGTGGATACTTCGTTCAAGTTTACAAAATTATCTCCTGCCATAAGATTTGCAAAGTTTATTTTTCTTTTGAATAAAGCTAATTAGTGAACACAGATGGTCACCCAACTACCCAGTGAGTTGTACGAACTGTTTTTGACAAATGGGCCTGTCTCCTCTTACTTGGGGACTAGCTATTGTTTATCTTGAAAACAGACATTGTGCATTATTGCTACTTGATTATATAAAAAAAGGAGATTTCTTTTTCTCTTTTCATACATTTATAAGCAGATTGCCTGTGATACACATCACATCCTGGTTCAATGCTTACTGAATCTTAAACTGGTTTTCATTCACTACCAATTTTGTGAATAGCTTTCCTAGAATGGGAACAGGTCTATTTGTTAATTGTATTTCCCTACTAATATATAATCAAATTTCTAAGGGTTTAGAGCATAAATGGCTTACATTAGCAAAAGAAAAACAAAAGAAATGTCAAGATCAACAAATTGTTAAAGTGAAACTTATTTAAAAGTGCTCCTTTAACAAGTCCTCTTTAAAATTAACAAATTTAAAAGTAATGTATTTTTTTTTTTTTTTTTGCTCCGGTCTCTTTAATTACATACTCTTTGGGAAAGATCCAGTGCTTAGATCTTAACAAATATTCCAATAATTTTGAAACTTCTTCATTCTTACTGGTACATTGAATTCTTCATTTTTAAAATAAAAAATTAATAATTTTAAGAAATATTTTTAGATAGTTTCGGTTTGGGTATTTGGTATCTGTCATCTATCTTGCTTACATACTTCTGGGATTCTTTTCTCAAACTATATTTGCAGTAAGTGCTATATCTTGTATCTACAGATAGATAGGGTTTCTAAATTTCAGATGGGGAGTTTCTTTGGATATGCTTCCTAGCCTGTGATTGTGAGGTCTCAGTAGTAGACTAGTACCAATTCCTTTGCTTCTGATTCCTTTTGTCTTTCTATATGATTTTAAATGCACTTTATGACTCATTGAGAACAGATGTTTTTTCACCAACATGGGCTAAAATATAATCAAATCAACAGTGACTAATTTCTACAGAAGGGAGAGAAATTAATTGAACAAGGTTTTGGATTTATTTTTGTTCTACAGGGATATGACTTTTTTTCTACAACAGAAGTGAATAAATTAGAATTTGGATATGCATTGTTAGTATGTGAAAATATTGACTATGACTGGATTATTTTAGTACAAGTATCTGAATTCTATAATTGGGGCAACAGGAGTCACTTCATAAACAAAGAATAGAATGTAAACTCATGTATATATCAAAGATCCACGTCAAATTGATAGCTTTTGTCTGTAAGATCCCGACCTAATGCTTATTCTTTGTAATAAATAAGAATGAAAGGTGAAAGTGTGTACAAGTGAATTACATAATTTAAACAAATTTCCAGGAAGCAAAGCATTATAATTCAATGGGTATTGGAATCCCTGTATCCATTTGGATTTGTTTCTGAGGCTTCAGTGGCCTCTTGGCTGTCTAGGGAATGTGATGCTTGCTTTCCTCAGGCAAAATTTCATGACAACATGTATATCTCTAAACAGCTGCCTGATCTTGGACTACTGCTGACCAGTATCAGAAAAGACTTGTTGTTCCTAATCAGAACAGACACTGGTGTCTTTCTCATGCAAATGATTCTTCTTACAGCATTTTGAGTTATAATTCAGTCAAGTATTGGTTTTGGTTGTGTGGGGTTGCTAGGAAACACCTTTCTCTGAATGTGGATGAAAAGATATTTCTTTACAGTGTAAATTATTTTTTTAGAATGATGGATATTAAATTTAAGATGATGTGTGAATTAAACATGTTCATAAAATTGAGGATGAAAGGCTTTGGTTCCTCAGAAGATGTAGTTATGTAAAGAACTGCTGGCTTACCTTTTAATCTAAAATCTCAGCGTTTTGATATTGAAGATGTGAAATTTCCTGTACACGGCCGTGTTTTTGCTGTGCACCCACAAACATGAGAGGATATTAATTAGCCTGTTGTTAGAGTGTAAGGGATTTTAATAGCCTAACCGGAAAGGATCCCACCTGTCCCTGGAAAATTACGAGCAGCAATTCCCGAGCTATAACTGATAACCAGATGGATAACTATGGAGTTAATGTTATTTCCTCTGGGACCAGAGTGTCAAAATGAATATCTAATTAGGCTACTGCATAACTTTAAGAAACACAAAGCAAAAATAAATCAAGGAGCAGTTTTAAGAACAGTAAGAGTAAACTAAAGCCATTTTGATATTAAAATTAAAAAGTCATAAGAGTGAAGTTTATGAATTATTGAATATGAAGCAAATATAATAGCTGATTACTGGACCTACACAAACAGACTGAGAAATTTATTTAACTCTCACTGGGTATGAGTTGACTTATAAATCGGTGAAATAGTATTATATAAAGACAAAATATTTTATGGGTGCTAACATAATTGGTTATGCAAAAGGAGTCCTTTTGGTTTAAGAAAAATAATATTGTTGATGATTCTTTAAATGTTATAACAGAAAAGCATTTGAAATTCATATCAATAATTAGGGAGAGAGACAAATGAAACCTTTCTATGCTCGAAAATCATAAAATATACTATAGTTGACTGAAGTAACATACAAATAGGTCTTGGAGACTTTCAATTTTTGGGATTTCATGGACATGTGTATATTTATAAGACAAGTGTATTTTTCAACAACATTCTTGATTTTTTTCTCTTTTTAATTTTAATTATTTTCAAGGCTAATGACACAATAGATCAATAACTTAAATCTCTTACCAAGTTCAACCTCTCCAATTGAAACATCTTATGAAAATAAATGCCTATATATTATTTCAATGCTATTTGTAGCTATAGAGAGCTTGTTCTACCCACACAAAATAGCATCTAGATAGACAGATATTTCTCAAACAGGTGGTGACATCCAATCAGGATTTTTGAAGATGAGAAAATGGATAAATGAAATATTTTTAAAACATTCACAAAGTGGTCATATCATTTGCTTGAAAAGTCATTACAATTATCACTAGCACTTGGTCTCTAGAGTCAAGTAAATTGGATTTAAATCAATGATCTATTAATTAATGACTTGTGTCCTTAGGAAAATATTTTTCTTTCAATCTATCAGTTTCTTCACCTGTAAATTAGAAAATAACCAGTATCCATGCCACAAAGATCCCATCACTGGTCTACGGCTGCCTTTTAGAAGAGGGGAGGGGGAATAACATGAAAATTGTACAGAAGGCACATAGAAAATTTTTATCCAGGGTAATAATGCAATTATTACTAATTATTAAGTTCTGGTGTTTATAACCATCAAGCCATGAAAATACCTGTGAATTGGTGGAGCTGCATTTCTAAAAGGGCACAGTGCCTTCAAAATACCTTTCCTCCTTGATCTTTCTCATCTAACCCTTTGTTCTTTTAGGTCTGTGACTTTTAATTTTCAGTTTTTGTTTATATCCTAACATAGTAAGTTCTCCCTAATTTTGAAAATAAATAGCAGCATAAACTGAGCATTGCTGTGCTAGATCTATACTTGCAGAAAATCAGAATACGCGACAACATCAGCTTTTGTTCTTATGCATATGAATGCAGCCAATAAATGGTTGAAATCTCTGCCTCACAGCAGTGTAACCAGTATGTCCCTCTTGGGCATGCCATCATTGTTGTCCATTTCTGCTTTTGAGAAGTAAATGTACATATCAGAAATAAGCCAATTGTTTAAAATGTGAAGTTTAGTCATTTGAAACTCTTCTTGAATAGATTTGTAGATTAAGGTAAGTGGCTAAAATTCTTCAGGCACTAGCACTGTGGCCATTGAGAAATAAATGCAATTGGCTGAAATAAAATTAACCAGCCTTACATTTCCATACCACCTTAGAGTGCCAATATTTCCATTGCCAATGTGGTAATTAAATGCCTGAAATGAAAATGCTTCTTCAAGACCAGTTAAGTCGTGTTGATGATCTGTGCTGCTTACCATTTATTTCAGTGCTTAATGTTACTTATTGGAATCTAAAAAGATAAATAATGTAAAACAAACACCTACTGCCCTTCAGGCATGGTGAATGTAGCAACAATGGCCCTCCAAGGAGATACCAGAATGAGATAAGATGCACAAGAGATTTCTTTGGAATAGATGTTTATGAAGGATTAGTGAGGTGGAGACAGAGAGCGGCTTCAGACCCGGCTGAAGACCTGATCTCTGTGAAACAGGAGAAGGAATAAAAGGGCCACCACATGGGCCAAATTTCAGACAGAAGTGCTTTTGGAACACCTCAGCTGGGCTTAGGAGAAGTCCCAAGAAATAGTTCCTGGTGCAGAGGGTTCAACACTGTGCCACAGTGGTCTGGCTCCCCCAGGTCTGCCACATTGTCAGTGTCTATATTCAACCAGCAGAAGTGTGGCCTGCCCTGACACATTACCAGAGGAGGGTTTCTGCAGAATGTCTCTTGATGCATGATCTGAGTAAATGGGAAGCCTGTACAGTAAGCCTCTTACACAGATTGACTGTTCTAAGTTTCATTGCAGGATACCAAGAGTAAGTTAGGAATACCACTGCAGCAATTCTGCTTTTCTTAAGAAGCCATAGCGTCCATCCTTCACAGGCTATTTTTATATCAATATCCTAGTTGATGAGATTTTCTCAGGTACTCGCAGAACATTTATTTCTCTAGATTTACATTTTAAAAAATGGCTTCAATGCTGATACTCCCCCTGTGGCTAATGTCCTAAAATAATTGCTGCGTCTTTCTTTTTGGTAAACCTAAATACAACCAGTGAGTGCTCCTCAATATAAGAAAGCAGTTAACACTGATTTGATCCAGAGTATGGCAAAAAATGTATTAGCTGCTGTCACACTAGATACTGTACAACATATTCCTTAATTAAATCAGACAAGTGGAGCACTCCATACATGACCTTACACTTCCTTTCTCTGTTAATTGATTGATGCATGCATGGATTGGCAGGTGGATGGATAATTAATTTATTTATTGATAGATGTCAATTATTGAAGATATAATAATTAGAAGACAGCAAGGTACTTGTTTCAAAGAACTGACAGTATAAGAGAAAAAGACTGGCAAACTGGTCATAAGGCAGGGTATACTGTACTTGGCAAGTACAAGAAAATCTTTAAAAATATAATGGAAGCTACTCACCGATATTTCACCTTGGGTGACCTCCAGGAGACAGTGGCTTTTTCAATAAGTATTAAGGAGAAGTTCAAAAGTAATTAAAGTCAGGGTTATTTTAAGAGAAGAAATTGCAAGTATGAATGATCCTAGTTGAAAGTAAGTACGTTGTACTGTTGTTCCCTTACTGAAAGACTTTTTAAAGCCTGTTTGCATCTTGAATAAACAGATATCATGTCCACAATTGAATAATTGTCCCGAAGAAAACACCAGGAGGCAGAACATGCAAGAAGTTTTCTATTCAAATACTTTAAAATACATAAAACTACTGTGATAAAATGTCAAAAACAAAGAAGGAAAATTGAAGGCTCACAAAGATTCATAGCAGAAGAAAAGTGAAGGTTAAAAATTGGTATTTACCTCTTAGTTCTGGTACTTACAAAGTTCCGGATCACTTACTCTCTCTGAGTGTTATTTTCTTTTTGATAAAGTGGATATCTTCCTGATAGAAAGAAAACTGGGGAACAATGCATGTAATGTTTCATGAGCTCCTGGATTTATACAGACAGTCCATGTTGTGGCTTTTGTTATCATTTTGGCAAATGTTCCCATTGCATAACTTTGGGAATAGATAAAAATAAGGGTGCTTCATATATGATTGCCATATTCAGCAAATCATTGTAAGATGTCTTGCAATATTTGGAATATACTTCACATTAATTTTTAAATTATTCCTCAAGTGGAATTAAATTTAAGTGTAATTATGTGGAATTTAAATTTAACTGGGTCTCTGGGATTTTATCTGGAAATCCTGGCTAGATTTTACCTAGAGGTGAAGTGGAGGGGGATTAACTGCGGTGAGATAAGGCAATGGTAAGATGTACAGGAAAAAAGATGGTGGCAAGGACATTACTTTATGTACATCTTGCTTCCTTTTTTCTCCTTAAATCACTACCTATTTATTACAAATATTAAAATATAAGTAAGTGCAAAGATACATTTTACAGTCATTAAATATCAACTACTTCTTTTAATGATTTATGTATTGTCTAATCGTACATGGCTATACAAACACAAAGCAAATGGAACCAGGCTACATATACTTTTACGTATTTATTTCTTATGAAATGATATATTGTAAATGGCTATATGTCAATAAACCCAGGTGTGAATCATTTGTTAGCCTGCAACTTATTCTATTTTTCAGAAAAACAAGTAACTTACATATTCATTAAAAATGGAATATTTAGTTTGTTAAACTATGCAATTATAAGGGCCAGCCAAATAGTTCAGCAGATTAAAGCGCCTGTAAGCAGGGGCAGGGGCCGGGGGTTCAATCCCCAAGTCGGCTGTGCTGGCCCTCCCCCCAGACATGCTGAGATGGCAATTGAGGCTGGGCGTGGTACACTCTTGTAATCCCAGCTCTTGGGAGGCTGTAAACAGGCAGATCACTATGAGTCTGATCTAATAGTGATACCCTGAACACCCCATAGACCCTTACCTATAATACAAAACAAAAAAAAAAGAAACTATGTAATTATAGAATCAGTAATGAGGTGTATATTAATAGGAAAACACTTGTGTCCACACTCACAGTAAGAGAGGTAAAACTTCATCTCTATCTTCTTAGATTCTGGGTGATTGGTTGATAGGTTGTTTGGCTTTTTTGGCTGAATGAAATGAATTAAATTGATATAAGCCTGTGAATTAAATTGATATAAGACAAGTCATGAGAAAAAATTTAATTTATCATGCGTTTTACATGGTCCAAGAAATTTCATAAGGAAATGAAGATCCAAAGGGGCTGCTAAATGATTAATAACTGGCAAAGAGTAATAACCTGGGAAAATGGACAGGGGCAAAGAAGTGACTAAAGGTAGGCGTTGTTTTGCTTATTTGCCTAGGCCTCAACTTCCTGTCTTTGATAATAACAACTGTTGCCTTCTTCTGTTACAGGGAAGGCTTTCAGGTGGGAATTCCTTTTGCGGTTTAAGAAATCTAAGAAAGGTCAAACTGAGCTTCTTGAACCTGGTGTTTTTCTGAGGAGCTTTACGTCAAAATAATTCCTATGATAACATGGCATAGTTTAAGGTAGTGTATGAACACCTTCACTTGCATTTTTATTTTTTTCCTAAATTATTATTATTATTATTATTATTATTATTTTATTATGTATTTTTAGGGAAGGCTCTACAGGGTGTTCAGGGTCTCACTACTAGATTGAATTTGTGTAGTCTGCCTGTTTACAGCCTCCCAAAAGCTGGGATTACAGGCACGCACCACTCCCAGTCTCAGCATGCCCCTGGGGCGGGGCCTACTGCAGGCCCGGGGTTCTAGCCCCGGTCCCTGCTCCTGCTTGCAGATGCTTTAATCCGCTGAGCTATTTGGCCATCCCTAGAGTAAATTATGTGAAGCAAAACAATTTGAGTACAAAAATAAAATGATGTGGCTACGTTTTAACACAAGGTGAGACAGAGGAGAAGGGCCTGTCCCCCTTTTCCTGCACTGGCTGGAGGGGGACTGTGGTTGGGCCAGTAGCTGTCCGGCTCTCCCCGTACTTCCCTATGCTCCCCCTTGCCTAAAGGACTGGGAAAGTTTGTTCGGCACCCTCCCAGCTGCCGTCCTTCACTCCAAAGTGAGCTCAACCGGTCAACTTCCTGTCCCTCCCACACTCTTGCCAGTCCAGAGGGTAGGCTGCCTTTCAGAAGAAGGGAGAGGGCACTCCATAGGAAGGGAGGGATGCCCCGCCCCTATTTACAGCCCTCTTCTCATAGCAAACTTTCCCCTCTCCCCTTCATGAAATAGGCCTGTCGCAGCTCTCTCTGCAGCAATGCCCAGTCACTTCTTGGGCTTTAGTCCCGGAGGGCTCCATCCCTGTGTCCTGACCCCTGTACTGCAGCACAGACGCTGTTGCAGCAGCTGTTTTAGTGTTCCTGTAAACTTGCTTGTGGTTTATTTCTTAGTATGGACTTAGTACGGCCCTGGAAATCTATTTGGGGTTCTAATCCTGAGTAGTATGGGCAGAGCAGTTGTTTTTAAAGAAAGGGCAGTAAGCATCCAAGCTGTTGACCCTGAATAGTCAGCAACCAACTAAGATGGGTGGTGGAGACCAGCACCTGGCAGAGTAGAACATGGCATGGGATGGTGAGGACAGCAGCGGGGGCCGGCACCTGATCTCTCAACTATTGGCACCTAGCACTCTCTGTTGCCATCTGGAGACTTCAGGACCACTAGCAGAGCTACAGTTTGCAGATTCACTGTTCCCACATGAATCCTGCCAAAGGACCCGAGGTTGACTTGCAACAAAAGCACTGGTGTCTTACCGAAAGTATCTTAACCATTTAAGTTTTTAGAAATTATACATAGAAGCATTTCTCCTATTTCAGGAAATAGCCAGTGTTCTCACACACACACACACACACACACACACACACACACACACACACACACACGTATGTATTTAGTACAGGGTCTCACTACAGAGATTGGACTTGTAGTGATTGTCCTGTTTTCAGCCTCCAAAGTGCTGGGATTCCAAGTGCACATCACTACCCCAGTCTCATTGGTTGTCTCAGTGCGTCCCCAGGGGCAGGGCTGGCACAGCACGATGGTAATACTATATTTTTTTGAGATGGGGTCTTGCTTTGAAGTCCAGGTTGGACTTGAACTCACTCAGCCCTCCTGCTTCAGCCTCCTGAGTGCTGAGATTACAGGTGTATACCACTAATTTGAGCTATTATGAAATTTCTGAATATATCTTTTATCAAATACATTTTTTCTACTAATCAAAAATTTTGATAGAGTTTAGTGTTTTGTATTATCTATGAATTGTCTACTGTGGCAGGTAAGCCAAATTTTACCTACTTTCCCTCTTTGAGTCTATCTACCGCAATAGGAACCAGCACAAACTGCTACTTCTCCAATATACGGGTGGGAGTCTGTGCATTATCTGCACCACATAATCCTGTGATTAGCTTTTTTGTCTGTTGTTTCTTATTTGTTTCCTCCACTGCAACAGTATCTGGAAGTTATACTGTCTGCTGCCTGGCTTCCTGGCTGTCTGATGACAGGTTGGTGGCAGCAGGAACCTTTCTGCTGGAATAGTCCCTTGTAGCTGAACACTGTCTTGGCTGAATCATTTTTGATTATACAGAAGGGTTTGGCTGCTAAAACAAACAAAAACAAAAACAAAAACCCTTCAATTCTGTCCCTTTAGAGTCCCAGGAGAGCTAGGAATTCAACTGAGATAAGATACATTAATAAGAGAAATGTATAGTACAAGTTTCACATGCCTTGAAAACCCCTATGAAGAAATGAGGACCTAAAGAAACAAGAGTCAGTTATACTACGTAGGACAGAAAATAGTAAATTGTGAAGAAGCAACTAAGTGACCTGAAGAATCATTTTTAGAATTTGATTTAGACAGGATCTTGTTGTGCAATTCAGGCTGACCTTGAACTCACTATATAACAAAGGCTGTCCTCTTTTTTTTTTTTTTTTTTTTTTTCTGAACCAGGGATTGAACTCAGGCCCTTGTGCTTGCCAGGGAAGTGCTTATTCTACTGAGCCATCTCCCCAGCCCCTTTGAAGATAAGGATGTTGGGCCTTTTTAGTATGATCTCTCACATAGTAATAGTCTTCTTACAAAAGTCAAAGAGGCATATTTTGCACTTTAAAAGATTAATATGCTAGAAGAGCACATTTCAACACTTCAACTGTCAAGTTTGTTATTCTGTACTTTGAAATTCTGGGTTCTCTGTCATACACAACTAAAACTGAGGCAGAAGGAGTGCAGGTAAAAGGAGCCAAGGAAATGTAATGAGACTGTCTCAGAAAAGAAAAAAAATAGCTTGAGATGCAGCTCAGTGCAAAGGCCCCTGGTTCAACATACAGCTCTGCAAAATACATGCACACATACATACACACATAGTATAAGAAATGTAAAAGAGAGAGAGAAGACTTGTGGCAAAGCAGTTCCTATTTGAGATAAAGACCTGAGAAGTCTGCCAGAACAGCAGCTCTGTAAAAAGTAAAGAGCTTATTTACAAAGGGTAGCAGAGAATGAGGAAACTGGAAACTGACTATTGCGGGATTAGGTTTTCTATCTAGGTTGTGGTCACTAATCCATTTTGGATTTGTAGAAGGTATGTTATCCTTGTGAAGCTGAAGGCCTTTTGGTTTGGAACAGACTGTTGTATAAGCAGGAATTAAGCTAGATCAGTTGATTAGAGGTACTGGTATTTTTTATGAGGCTAAGAGAATGGGAAAGGGTAAGAATTTATGGGAAGATGTCCCTCAGATTTTTGGATATGTGAATTACAAATTTACTATTTCATAGGTTTCAAAAGTCAGTACTCAACACCCCAAAATGGAGTATTGACTTTTAAAACCCGACAATCATAAAGTTGGCATCCATTTAAGTCTAGACATATACTATAGTTTAAAAGATCACCATAAGAAAAGCAGAGCGTAAAAGTGTTCTATTTTTTGTCTTATAAAAGCCTTAGATTCAATTTCCAGAAGAAAGACATAGAACATTATTGGTCTTCTACTAGCCATCTGATGCCATTTCCTAATAACTCCCTGAAGGAAATCTCTTTCCTTTTTCATACAGCAATCACTTCCTTGCTTTTCTTTATAAAATAATGACTAATGCATACATCATTAGTCACTGCAGTTTAGTCTTGCCTGAATTTTGACCACTGTATGAATGGCAGAATATACTATATTCTTATTGTAACTATTACAATTATTTGTTTCTTTTAAAATTAATTTTATTGAGAAACAAATAACAATGAGACAGCTTCAAAACCGATTAGTAGGACAGTTACAATAATTAATACATTGCATATTGTTGTCTTCATAGTAGTTATTCATAGTACAAGATGCAGAAATGATATCCTCTCCAAACGTTACTAGTACAAATCTTTCCTCTCATTGAATTAAAAGAAAGTAGCTGTATATCTGTCTTAACTATTTTGTATATACAGATACAAAATGATCTTTCATTTGTATCCCCCTTTTTTGCTTAGTTTTGTCAAAGATTGGTATTCCCTTGCCATTTAAATGTTGTAGGTATATGAATTCAGAAAAATAATCCAATATAGTCCAGTAGTCCATAATAGTAGTAGGTTTTCCATAGGACTGGCAATGTCAGAGGTTGTTGACGTGAGCCTTTTACAGCTCAGCATATTAATATGACTTTACTTTCTTTTTGGTAGAACCAGGGATTAAACTCAGGCCCTTGCTCTTGCCAGGAAAGTGCTTATTCCACTGAGCCATCTCCTCAGGCCCATGATTTTACTTTTTATACCTCATTTTTATACTTTTCCACTGGATGGTTAAGACCAAGATAACGAAAGACCTATATAACAAGAAATGTAACTTTTGTATATGACAAGGTCAGTGAAATCCTATTTCTTAAGCATTTTAGCTTCTAGCACTTCATAATTTCTTTATCTTGCAAATAATTTTTCTCACTCTGGTATTTATCTATTTTGCTCCTTCAACAGACTCTTTGATGAACCCATGGTATTAATTTCAATGGGTTCCATTTTATAAACTTATTCTTTTTAAATCTTGATACCTCAGTAATATAATTATTTTCTACTTAGAAATGTTTTTTAAAGAACATTGGCTGTTTATTTAGCTGAATTTTTCTTATGTTATTTTGATAAAATTAAAAATTGTTGATGTAGTTTTGTTTTGAAACTTTTTACCACAGCTATCTTTTAGAGGCTTCAGTGCTTTGTGTTTATCCAGCCATATAATCTCTTTTAGGGAGCATGAGTTCAGTATGTGCTGACATTGAATTTCATTTGTCACAGCTGAAAGGAGTCAGCAGAGAAAAATACCCTAAATATGAAGAATTTACTCAAGAGCAAACAAAATGATTATAATAAGCGATATATGGTATGGCAAGACATGAATATACTGGCAAGGAGGGCAGAAGGGGATCTTTTATTACCAAAAAGGGAGAAATTCATGTACATTTCTTGGGTACACAGTTCGCTGTTTTCAGAGACATGAGGTGGCTCATTGGTGTCAATTCACTGATAATGCTGGAGAAAAGACTTCACTGAATTGTCGCTGTCTTAGTGAATATAAAATTTGTTACAGAAATATGTACATACATAACAAGTATTCAAATCATGAGGAGCAGGTAGAATGAACAGGATTTCTTTCCAGCTCAGCCCACCAGGGGGCAGGGCTGGCTGGCATGTGGTGCTGGGGGATTGAACCACGGTCCCTGATGCTTTTGCTAAGCTTGTTCTAAGTAGGTGCTTTAGACCACTGAGCCATCTCTCCAGCCCCAATGAACAGGATTTCTTATGCAGTGTTTAGAGATTCTTTGCAACAATATTTATTTCAAGAAGGAGGACTGGATCTTTCTCCTGTATCACTTCCTGGCTCTGTTTTTCCTGGGTTTGACAAGAATGATTTTATCTTGGTATCAGCTTCTCTCTCAGGCTTGCTATTTGGTTCTTCTTTCTATGTTTTATTATCCTATTTTGTTTATTTTGTAATAATTTTCCCAATCAGTAGCTTATACAATTTCCACTATTGTACTACTCTTAAAATTTTTTATCCTTGACCAATGTCAACATTTATTCTTTTTTTTTTAATTTTATTTATTTATTTATGTGTGTGTGTGTGTGTGTGTGTGTGTGTGTGTGTGTGTGTGGCCAGCTCAGCCCACCAGGGGGCGGGGCTGGCTGGCATGTGGTGCTGGGGGACCGAACCGTGGTCCCTGTGTTTGCCAAGCTTGTTCCAAGTAGGTGCCCCAGACCACTGAGCCATCTCACCAGCCCCACAACATTTATTCTTGACATAGAAAAGTCTGTTAATTAGGAACATTATTCTCCAGAAGATGAAAGGAACTTGACAGTGTTCCCAGGACAACATAACAGACTACAGATAATTTCAGTCACATTAAATCCCCCTATTGAAGGAGTTTCACTTACTAAATCAGACTTTGATACCTTGTCATGTGGTAGAGAAGAGAGGAAGTTCAGGTTATCACTGTTTCTGGTCAGGATCAGTAACTTGCTCTATCAATGCATGCAATCACTGTAGATCCCAAGCAAAGTGGTAGGGAGTTATAGACATTTTGTTTGAATTAACCTATCACCTTACCTCCAATAAAATCAACTACTGCATTAACCACCAGCCAGAACTCATTAAATTTGTATGCTGTTATCTTTTATTTCATATTTTTTATCCTTCTTATTTTTTGATATGTAACTCTACAAGTTTCTGTTTACATTAGTTTTTTTTTTTTTTTTTTTTTTTTTTTTTACTTCTGAAATTATGCCTCTATAGTGTTATAAACAAAAGAGGTGGGTGGTATAAGTCTTGATTCTTTTTGCCACTGCCTACTTTCAGAGATGCTGATTTCTCTAGGTTGTCGATTCGCCTGTCACACTGTGCACAAAAAAAGAACCACTGGGGTATGTATGTGCTTCTCAGTTTTATGTTGCATAGTGATCAATTGCCTGTCTCACCTGGTTCCGCACTTATTATTTTCAGGGACATTTCTTTCTTGGCTATTTTTAGCTTTGCTCTTCTTGCTCTGCCTCCACGCATCTATACTCTTTATGCATTTTAGGAGTTCAATAAATTAAATTCAAACACACATATTAGCTGCTGAAAACATTAATGTACTAACAGTCACAATCAAAACCATTCCTGTAAACCTGTATTAGAAAGTGCTGATTGCAGGGAACTTAATGGAAGTGTCCTACTTTCTGGAGTCATTTGTTTTGATGAGAGCCTGAGTGTAAATTCTGTGAAAAACATAGACAGCTATTATGCAGTTAATTATGCACAAAGTAAACATGTACAACCGCAAACAGCAAAATGCCAACTAATAATGGATAACACCAGATTTATAGTATGCATGCCCAATCTGTAAAGCCTTCTACTCATGAATCTAAAATGAATGGAACATTACCTAAATGATCCAGAATGAAAGATTTAATGCATTGCTCTACCCTTATTGCTACTTATTTCTTGTCAGCAGATTTTTCATTTTGCCTTAATTTATTGTATATAAACACTATGCAAATGTTTGGGTCATACTTAAAAACATATGGCTTGTTCTTATGATTACTGGTTAGACATTTTGTTACAAATTACTTGTTAAGCAAATCACTTTCTTAATTATACAGGTCAACATATAATCACATGTACTTGCTTATATAAAGCTCTACTAGTAAAGCATAATTTAGGGGATAATTTTATGTATTGCCCATAAAATGTGTATCACTACTGGTTCCTAATTATTTTATCCATATAAAACCATTTCTTTTTTTAATGAGCAATTCAAATTTTTGTTTTTTGTTAGTGTGGGAAATTTTTCTGCAATTTGATATAAAAAATATCACTTGTATATTTTTCTCTCTCCTCCAAATGGAAGCGATTGAAAGGCTACAAAATAAACTTAAATAAAATTAATCAGTTTTATTCATTGGTTTTATGTTCCTTAATCCCAAGAGTTAATATTACTTACAAAATGATGCCTACATTGTAAAAATATAAAGATGCACTAAGGGATTGTTTTAGGGCCAGAAAGAAGTAAAAATAGGAGAATTAAGATGTAGGAGGAATAACATTAATTCATGAAATACATGCTTTAAAACCATTGAGCAGAAAACACTTTATTAATCAGAATAGACTTGAAAAGCAAATCACTAATTTGTTCTTCTGGCATATCAATCTGCTGCTTCTGGGAAGTACATTTATTTTTTTTTCTGATTTTAAAATACAGAAATCTATTCTTCATTTTTATAGAAATTGGTCTCTGAAAAAAGAAGTCTCAGTTGTGTGGATGTGAGTTCATTGATTGTAACAAATATCATTTTTGTGGGAGATGTTGATAGTAGAGAATGTTTCAGAGATGGCTAGGTGGTTCCGTAATTTATGTTCTATTTTGCTATGCACTTTTTTTTTTTTTGTACTTTAGGAAGGGTCTACAGGGTGTTCAGAGTCTCACTACTAGATCAGACTCATAGTGATCCGCCTGTTTGCAGCCTCACAGGAGCTAGGATTACAGGAGCACGCCACCATGCCCAGTCTTTTTTTCCCCATAATTTTATTAATAGACAAATAGCAATGAGACAGTTTCAAATCAAATTGGTATGATAGTTTCAATAATTAATGCATTGCATACTCTCTTCCTAGTGGTTATTTGCTGTACAAGATGCAGACATTATATCCTATTTACAAACACTGTTAGAATAAATCCCTCTGTGTATTAAGAGAATGCAACTATAAACCTATCCTAACCATTTTGAATGGAATTACAGGCTGTGCGCTACCATGCCCAGACTTGGTGGCCCGTTCGACGTGCGTCAGTGGAGCATGTGCACATTGAAAAAATGGAACAATTACAATTGCAGATCTAAGTTCTTTATGAAACTACTATTATATGTTTGTTGTTTTGTTTTATGGAACTGAAATAAATACCATATCAATGCATGGGTGGTCAAAATAAGAAATCAATTACCATATATGTGTGATTCCAGTTTATAAGCTAATTATATTTTTCTCTTTTTCTTGCTTAGATAATTACTTCCTTGCTATTTCCTATTGCTACTATTACAGATTTTGTCTTCATATCATATTTTTCTGTGGAATATGGAGCGATTATATCATCAAATACTCTTAAAATATTCTCCAGGCTTGATTTGCACTGTGTATCTGTTTACTCAAGAGATCAATAACTATTTTCAAATGGTGTTATTAGAGAGTGCAAAACTCCAAAACTGACAGAGTATTAGTGCAAAGGTGTTGTTATAACCTGTTAACTATCAGCAAATTTTTTAAAATAAGAGTCTCCTAGTGTTGAAAGGATTTCAGGGTATAGAAAAGAAAAGCAGAAAAGGCAAAAGCAGAAAAGAAAATTAGTAGGGATTAAAATAAAATTATAATGACAGGCACTCCAAACATGACCCTAGCATTACACATTGCTATCTTCAGTGCAGTTCCTTAGTTCACAGGCATCTGCATATATAGTTAGTCAGGGTGAGAATCCTGTCAATTAACTGCTGTCTGCATCTTGTACTATGAAAAACCACAACGAAGACAACAATGTATTGATTGTTGAAACTGTCCTACTAATAGGTTTTGAAGCTGTCTCATTGCTATTTGTTTCTCAATAAAATTAATAAAAAATAAAATAAAATTATATAATTTTAATAGATGAGAATTCAAGAAAGCATGTGAAATTAATTCAGATTATTTATATTTCTAAATTTTCTGAGTTGAGTCTGTCTTTTGGAGTGTATTAAGCAAAATGTCATCTTAAAAGTTAACTAATAATTAGAATATTAAGCTAAAGGGCATTAATTTCTATTTTGTCACAAGGTTAATCACTTTTTTCACTGAAAATGTACAGACTGTAACTTTTACTATCTCTAACCTTCTGAAAACTTGAAAAATCCAGTTCCAATAATGTTATAACTTGTCCACATCTATGCACGGTTCCTTTCCATGATCATCTTAACCTTTGAACAATTTGTTTTAAACTTGGATAATTTATAAAATTCTTTCAGTGCCATTGTTGATGATGCTTTAATTTTAATAATATTTGATAATTAATCGTATACCTTTGACTGTAAATCTTACCACATGACTTCATAAGGGTAACCTGAAGTCAGTGGTATATAATTATTAAAAGACCCATGCAAGGTTTTGAATAGATATTTTTGTCTGACTCTCAGGAAAGAGTTGTACATTAAAGTTCTTTTATTTATCTTTCAGGAATTGACAACTTGTATTCAATGTGCTTAATTTCCTGTTATTAGATATATCCTAATTCCTTTACATCTGATTTGTATTATGCAAGACAAATGAGCCAAGTATTATAGAGATTCATAGGCACTTTTCTAAAATTATAGAGGACAGTGGGTATTTTACCAAACACCCCTGTATGCCCAAAATAATTATGATAACAATTAATAAAGAAACCACAATACATTTCAGAATTTTTGTTCTTTGTACCACAAATCCATCAATTACAGTTTTCACTAAAAATTATTGAAGCTCATAGAAACACAGGAAAACAATACAAATAGGAAACCAGAAGATTAGCAGAAGAATCAACTTCTCAAGTGTCTAGGAATGGCAGGGAGCAAATTAAGGATAAAGCATGTCAAAAAATTGAGCAAGGTTGATGAAAACTACCTAGAAGCTGAACAAAGAGACTAACGAAGAAAATAATTCAAGTCATACGAAAAGTCTGATGTTTACCTATGTGTATGACATGTATAGAAAACTACATAATTCCATGTAAAGGCTGTTGTTAAATCTCTGAATTTCTCTTTTTTTGCATCCATATATGCATCTGATATTTTATCAGAAATAGTTTTTTAGTGATTCTTAGTACATCAATTTCATGGTGATAAATCCTTCTGCTCTTGTGAGACTAAAACAGTTGTGATTTGCCTTTTAGTTGCTCAAGCTGTTTTCACTAGAGACTTCTGGGCTGACAGGTGTTTTTTTCCCCGTAATTTGAAGTTTGTTCATTTGTCTGCTACTGAGAACCTCACTGTCATTGTACTTGTTCCTTTGGTTGTAACATTTTTTCTGTATCTGTTTGTGAGATTTTTCTCTCCTTTAGATCTGATGTTTCTAGGTGTAGTTATTTTATGATTTTCATATTTTTCATGCTCATAGAACCCTAAATTAGAACTCAATTTCAAGAATCTTTTTCAATCGTCATTTTATCAATCCCACTGCATACACTTTCTTTTTAGACATTGTAATTGTCATCTGCAGAAGTTATATTTTCTCTTTCCTGTATTCAGTGTTTCAAATTAATTTTGGAGCACATGGGAGGAGGGTGGTGTTTGTTTCTAGTGGTAAGAAAAAAAAATTAAAGTTAATGAAACCTACTTCCTCTTACTGCAGTTTAAGCATTTTGTTATGGCTTGTATGTAAATGTCCCCACCAATTCTCATGTGACATAAGAGGAGATTTTCTGAGGTGCCTGGATATAGAGTATGTGTTCTTAGGATTAGAAATATGATGCTGGAATTGATACATGTTGTCATGCTAGGATTAAGAGTATCCTACTCTGTCAGTGCTGTCTTAAAACTGGGTAACCCAGTTGATACAGTGTGTTAACTTGAGGAGTTTAAATAAGTGACTCATCAAGGGGTCTGGATCTTCACTTTATGAACATTCTCATTTTCAGTACAAGAGGAGGGCAGGAAAATAGCAAATGAGCTGCACCTGCTCTAGTGGGTGGCAAGCTACTCAGAATATGAGGAAGGAAAGTCTTATTTAGCTCATGGCTTGTGGAGGTTTCAGTTTGTCATCATCTGGTTCTAAGGCAGGGTGGAATGGCAGAGGGGTAACATTTCCCAGTGCACAAAACGGCAAAAGAAACAAGAACAAGAGGGAGGAGAGCATACCTCTTTTCCTCACTTAAACTGCAAAGGAGAGAAGAGTCATGCAAAAGGCATTTAGTCAGTCTATGAGAGTTGCCAAAGTCCTAACAGCTGTATTTTTGCCTCCACCTTCACTTCCCATGTATCCTCTGCGTTGTATGGCAAACTCTTACCTGCAAGGTCTGTGCAAAGGAAAACAAAATTAAACATTTCCGATAGTCAATGACACAATGTAAACATTTTCATTCCACAAGTTACAAACAGGGGCACACAAAGGAACAGAAGCAAATCGAATCCAAACTGCAGCAGAACAAACATCTGAGGCAACCTGTGCAAGTTGCAAAATCCAAAGGTCTTGAGTGGTTCTGCCCCTATAGCACTTCTGGTGGGGTAGCTCCAGTGGTTTATCCCTGGGGTCTGCTCTGCTCTCTACTTTCAGGTTTCCTCAGACAATTTACATTCTTAGCTTTTCCAAGCTTTTGGGGTCTACTGCATTTCTGACTTCACCCGAACAGCTTCACACATTGCTCTCTCATAGACACGTTGACTAGCTTCCCAATTCTTCCGAAATTGGGGTGAAAGCCTTTCTGATGGCACAACTCTAATATTTTGCATGCATCTCAAAGCAGCACCACCTGGAGATGCCAAGCTCACTGCCAGCTGAAGCAACAGCTGGACTTTTTTTCTCTTGGCTTTAGGGGCAAGTGCCTAGATCAATGGAGATTCTAAATACATTTCAGAATCAAGTTTTGGGAAACAAGTTTTCTATGCTACCATCATTCTGGAGCATGCATGGCGACAGACACTCTGGAACATGGTGCTCTGTGGCATTCTCCTCAAAATAAAGTCTTTCCAGTTTGCAGTTTTGAGGCTGCAAAAGGTGAAGACTCACTGCTTCTTGTGATGTCATCAGGCCATCTTTTGTACTTTTTTGTTCCTTCTCAGCAATTGCGATTTCTTTGACTTTATCTTTGTCGTTTTCAGGTTTACTGAAATTTTCTTTCTATCCACACTCACAATAATTCAGATCATCCCATTGGGCTCTTTCACTTTTGATTCTCAACATAGATCTGGCTAAAAGCCCCCAACGACAGTCATGCCATGGCCTCAACATTTGGCTGCCTTGAAATTTCTTCTGCTGGGTGAATTAGACCACAGCCCTTAATCTCAGTCTCAGGCAAATTATCTGGAGCTGAGCAAAACACAGACAAACTTTCTTCCAAGCCATAACATATACCATCTGGAGTTCAATAACCAGTGCTATCCTTATTCCCAACAGAAACCTCCCAAGCCTGATCTTTTCCAGGTTTCTTGTCTTCTGAGTTCTGACCAGAATCTCCCAAAAGAACAGTATAAGGCATCCCAACACTACTCGTTCAGGCAAGATATCTCTGAAACTTTCCAGACTTTTCCCACAAGCCATTCCTAGGGGATCTTGAATCACATCATCAGTTATAATTGCAGCAACAACCTTACTTCTCTGGTACTAATTTCTCTCTGAGGCAAAGTGTCTTTTCTTTCCTTATATTGTAAGTAAGCTACCATCCACTATGGTGGATGCAGCACTCACATGTCATTGAATATTGCAAGTGTTTAACTTTGTTTTCATTTGTACATGGCTTGTAACTAAGAGTATACATTACATCTTGGAGGAGACATGTGATTTGGAATTTTGAGAGAAGTTAAAACTGTAAGGTCTGTGGTAGCTCTTGCAGTTGGACTAAATGTCTTTTGCATAAAGGGATTTTCATGCATTTTGGTGAGCCAATGGCAAAAAATGTTATGGCTCCAATGTACATTATGTTGATAGACTTAATACTGGTTCTTCAGGATTGTTATACCTGTTTGAAATGATAAGAATATTCTGTCTTTGTATGTTGAAAGTACTTTAAGGACATGTGTCTTTTTGCTAGGTTACCAAGTTGTGGATTTTAATACCTGATGAAGTGTCAATTTGAGAAGTTTAGAAGTTTGAGTGACTCAGCAGGGTACCAGGGCCCTCACTTTGTAAATATTCTGAGCCTGTGCAAAAGGAGAGCATGGAGATAGTGTGAGTGCTGTACCTGCTCTAGGGTGTGTTAGCCTACATAAAATATGAGGGAAGAAAAGAGGCTTTTTCTCTCTCCACCCCTTTGCTCTTGTTGCTTCTGCATCTTGAAGTGTTACCCTTGTGTCATGCCACTCAACCTTGGAACCAAATGATTAGAGAATGAAATTTCTATAAATGGTAAGTTAAATAAAGCTTTCCTTTGTTAACTTTCAGCATTGGGGAATTTTGTCTCAGCAGCAAAATAAAAGTTACTGAGACACTGGGATAGAATACAAGGGACAGAAAGAGGGTGCTGTTCTGCTTGTCGTTGCTTCTTCGCTACTTCACTCCTTGCTGCCTTGCTTCCTTTAGCTTTCTGCTGTCATGCAGTGTTTCTCTTCCATGATGTCCCTCTGCCATGCTACCTTGCCTTGGAGCCAGCCAATTATGAACAGAATCCCTACTAATTGTGAACTACAATAAACTTTTCTTCTTTTCACTTTGTGTGTTGTGTATTTTGTCTGAACAGTGAGAAAATTAGCTAAGACATATATGTATGTATTTATGGTGCTGGGATTGAATCCAGAATTTCAAGGCTGGTAAGTGAACATAAACTACATCTGAGCTCTCATAATTAAAATACATTTTAAATTTCCAAAGAATAAAAGAAGTAAGGGAGAGAAGATAGGGAGGTCAATGTTAAAACTGTAAGGACTAAAAATAGAAATTTATAGATCCCAAAATATTTCAAAATTTAGTACATACAAGTTTGTAACCTCTAGATTATTTTCAGAAATAAGTTGTGCTATTAACTGTCCTCAGCAGATTGATCAAATGAGATTCAACACATTTCAGAAAGTTTGGCTTTGTCAATCAAGTTTTCTAAACCAGGTGATAATAGCTATACCAGGATGGAATTTGGATGTGCATGTCACTTTTACTAGGGAGAGTACTGATTAAAAAATGTTAAAGGATATAGTATAATATTTAATAAGCTATTTTTAATAATACCATTTCAAAGTTTCTTGTGTAATACAAGAGGGTAACAGGCTGGAGGGAGGCTAAATCTAAACCACGATGTCCACTGGTGGGTTAGTTCACTTTCAGCTCAATGCTAACAGGACCTTCATTCATGGATTTTATAATCATGTCCTTCTCACATATCTAATTAAACAATCACATACCAGCTCATGGCTAAGGCACTTAGTTTTTATAATAGTTATAGTATCAAATGAGTATGAAATTTTAAAGGATACATTTTACTTTATTCTGCATATGGAGCTGTTCACATATTGTTACTCATTACTCTTTCTTTTCCATCATACAGAAGCAAATGACAAGAGTAGACATCCAATTAACCACACAGGTGACATCATAGCTTTCTCTTCAGGATGGCATTTTAGCTTTTAGATATGGTGAAGCTTGGCTTTCTCATGACAGTTTGCTATCAAGCATTCAGGTGGAAGTCATGAGGGACATTAATTTCCCTGCCAATCTCTTAGAACAGTATTTCAGGAATGTCTACCTCTACCACAAATATTTAAAGAGGACCTGAGTCTACTGTCATAACATAGAAATGTTAGTCTACCTATAATAATATTCTTGCAGTCTTACATAAGGATCTTTACATATGACACCACTATACAATCATCATTATGCCATATTTTAAAGAATAAATAAATACATAAGACAGCAATGAAACATACAAGCATGGTTTTCAGATTTTATCAAGTGAAATATTTTATTCAGAATACGTATTTTAGGATTAAGCATGTTGTTCATAAAAATATAGACACAGAAGTTTTCATAAATTTGCTTGTTGTTCCATAGAATATATACAATATTTATTTTTTATTCTAATTTCATTAATGGTTATAATTTTATGATCTAAACATCATTCCCTTGAATACACTACTACTTCATTAGGATTTATCTGATTATTTATGTATCTTTTACCCCTATGGCTTATATATAAGTGTACATATACCAGAAACTTAAAAGCATTTATTGATTATGCTTCAATAAATTATAAAAATATACTGGATAAAATCCAGGAATATAAATACTAATAAATTACTGCATACTCGCAAAGCACATGTTTGTATATGATAAGACAGACATAAAATCCACCCACATGTGTATGTTTAGAGATGAAAAGAAACAAGCTATAAACAGGTAAAAATAAATTGTTATGCAAATTTTGAAAATATTTTGCAATTGATTAAAAAATTTAAGAAAGGTCCATGAGGAAGTGTGATTTAATATTTATGAAATAATTTCACAAATGGACACAAGACAACTTCATATAAATAAGAAACATACTCAAACCTTTGAAATTGCAAATTATTTCTTGGGAAACATTCAATTGAGATTGAAATATAGTGACTTTTTAGAGTAATAAAATGGATTATAGCTTCAGAGAAAAAATATAAAGCTATATTCAATAGTAAACTGAGAAATTTAAGCTTAAAAGCTATTTCTAAGTATGTACATGGAGTTATAAAAACGACAACTATGGAGGTAGCAAGGTTTTGCAGTAAACCTGGAAGAGTGAAGAACTCTAAAGCCCAGTCTTGTGAATGTTTCTAGAGAAAGTTCCTGGTTAAGAGAGTATAGATTTTTAAAGATCTGAACTATCTCCATGAATTACTAATACCTTCAAGAATAGGAAGAAATCTTGTATTAAAGACAGTAGTGTTGAAAGAAAATAAGAGTACATGGTATAAGCTGTCTTAAACTCCTAATTACATTCTCAAGATGATTGAACAAGGCTATGAACAGGCAAGACTTGAATGCCAGGTATGAAAGTAGAAAGACAGTACTAGAAGACTTCAGAATCCCAGGAATGAAAGGCCAGGTATTCTTCTAATTAAGAACAGTCCATTCCAGCCAACTTCTTCTGATAAAACTTGAAACTTAGTGATGACTACAACCCCCCCTTGAAGAATATAGTGTATGAAAGGTACACATTGGGGCAAGACCACAGTAATACCTTGGTTCATGAATGCTTCTGCTTGCAAACAGTTTGGTTTGCTAATAGAAGCATTCCACAAAATACTTCCCTTCGCAAACTTCACACCAGAAATGAAAAACATGACCGCCTTCCCCAGAATCATGGAATTAATTAAGTTCATGAACCACGGTATCAATTTATTTAGGATTTGCCACACATCAGGAAGCTCATGTGTAGATCAATCTGAAAAGTTACTTGGCTCAGTTATTTTCATGAGAGAAATGCTCAGAAAGGCTTTGTGTTATAGTTGATTTTAAGAAGACAGCCATTTAAGTAAGGGCAACAAAATGAAAACAACATCCACACAAAAATATTTATACGTAGCCATATATATTTTAAAAAATAGATCAGCCAAATTCACCAGAAATATTTTGCCACGAACTATGGACACTCCACTATGAAATTTTAAAAATGGGAACAATCTCTTCTACAAAAAAAGTCAAGAAACAGAAGTATTTTGACAATATGATCAGTTCAGAGAAGAGTAAGAGTATGCAGGGCCCAATAAATAAATAGAAGAAACAGATTCAATTATTTGAGAAATAAACACAAAATTAAAAGAAGCGCAAAAGAGAACAGACTTCACATAAAGCCAGTAACAGACATAGAGAAAAGCAGCCAGAAGTGTTTTAAAAAGTCATTATTTAAAGAAATAGAAACATAGTAGACACATGGTAACCAAAGGCTATTCATTGTATGGTTACTATAATTATCAATGGATGAATTAGAAAGCCCGAAGAAAAGAAATCTCAAGGAATTTTTGTTAAAGCAAAAATTACTTTTGAAATAAAATAAGACGGTCAGATTTCCAGTGTGGAGACAACCAAAGACCAGGTCCAGGAAAGGACAAATCTTCTGAAGCTTAAAAGAAAAGTGACCGTCAAAAAAAAAAAAAATCAGAAGACAAATAGAAAACACTAATCCAACTGTAGAAAAGAACTGCATTTCCCTAAAAGCTTCTAATGAGCTAGCCAGTTCTAATACAGTGACCAAAACACATAATTTTGAGGCTAATAATAAAACTTTGCCATTGCTATCATTAACAATGATCGCCAAAATCGAAATATGACATGAAAGCTGACATTTAATCTTTAAAAATCATAAATACAGAAAGAAATAAGTGCAGAAAAACCAAAGCAAGATGCTAACATGATCAAGAAACTTGTGTAGGATAAATCCATGCCATAGTGTCCAGTCTATGAGTAATTCATTCAGAAAAACCTTTACAGTCAAAGATGACAATTCTGCAACAACAGACTATCAACTGCTATCTGTAATGGCACTAAACCTAACACTATAAACATGAACAGTGTAGCAATAAAAATTGGGAGCTTCAAATATGACCACTTCCAGTAAATTTGTGAGAATTACGCAGTGCATGCAACTTGTGCGATCTTGCATTAGAAGTCACAAGTATAACATCCAGGACGGTGTGAAACAAGACATCAGCAAGACCACTGCCTATGTTAGGGTGCAAAAAATGCCTACTGACAAAGAACTGTTTTAATCAAAATGGTTCTATATAGAACTAAACCCAGTTCTCCTCAGGATAGGATAAGTAAAACCTGAAATTCAAAAAACAGATCTACCTAAGGACAAAACCACTTCCAGGGACATAAAAAGAAGTAAGGAATTATCCTAAAATATAACATCTGAAAATTTAGCCAAGCCTGTTTCATTTACTAACATTAAGGGGCAGAAAAGTCAAAAAGCATTCAGCAATGAAGACATACCTTAGCAAAAACCATTGCAGATAGACCAGCTCAGCCCAAAAAAACCTGCAGGAAAGAGAAACACCTGAATGAGTGGAGAGCTGGAAAAGGAAGAGTAGTGGAAAGGCCTCCTAACTCAGTTGCTACACAGTCTGAGCCTGCAAGGCAAAGTGCAAATGCATTTGGGCCCTTTTGGACTATTATGGCAGAGGATAAACAAAGATTATTTACTGACACAGTCAACAAGACATTTTTTGATTGCTTGAATCTGAATAATAGGGGAGGTCCAAAAGAAGAAATAACAACTGCACTGAATGACCTGATTAAAAATATTCCAGATACAAAATAATTGTTAAATATTGGCTATGTCCTACACATATTGAATCAGTCAAAAGTCCTGTTGAAAGTATCTTGGTCTTCCTGGCATGGTGGCACACAGCTATAATCCCAGCACTCTGGAGGCTGAGGCAGGAGGTTTGTTGTGAGCTTGAGATAATCAGTATAGGCCAGCCCAAACTGCCTAGCCAGTCCATGTCTCAAAAAGACAGACGGACAGAGAAAAAAATATCTTAGTCTATGAGAAGGCCATTCTGGTAGGAGCTCAGTCATGCCAACTGAGATATACAGTAACGAATGCCACCAGGAAGTCTGTTTTATAAGGTTTAAACCAATACTTAACCTATTAAAGGGAAGCAATAGGTCCTTGTTGATATTATAATAATAAAGTATCAATAAAGAGTAATGGTGGAAAAATGTAGGATGCTTGCTGAACAGAAGAACAAATACAGAAAAATCAATATAGAGGATACAGGTGTTAACCTAGAGTCGGGGAAACCAGAATTGTAGAATAAACAATAGAAACATGGTATTTGAAGATGGTAAAAAACAGCAAGATGGTAAAACAAAACGTCCAACTGACAATTTTAAAACCCCTAATAACAGGAAATTGGTCAAGTTTCTTAATTAAATATAACATATCAATTATGCCATTCTTGCAGAGTATAAAAAGAAGATGTAAATTGATAAAGCATTCTGTAAGTGCTAAAGTTTCTAGCACTAGTGAGATGTCCTTGATGTTTCCATGAGATGAGTTCTAAATTGCCAGGTAGGTTAAAAGACCTGGGACTTGTGTGTCTTCAGTGGAGCAGTTACCAGTTAGGAGATGAAACTGATGCTTTTCTATGCTGCCCTAATGCAACACCATCCACTATGTATTCCAAGACTGATACCTCACATGAAAAATAAGGTTCCAAAGGGAATGAGAGTTTTTATTATTCCTGGGGTGTTTTGTCTGAATAGCTTCAAATTTGCCTTAAGCCTGGAGTTCCCCAAGTGCCTAAATATTCATGGAAGTAAGATTCCATGTTGATATTCAAACGATAGTACTTGTTAATCTAGGTGTGAAAAGCTAGTCATCCAGGGTCAATCTCCACAGAGTAACTTTTTTTCTTTCTTTCTTTTTTTTTTCCCCCATTGGCAGCTATTTTTTTTATTTTTTTATATTAATTTTGTTGAGAAAGGTAGCTATGAGACAGTTTCAAAACAGATTAGTAGGACAATTACAATAATTAATACATTGCATATTGTTGTCTGTAGTAGTTATTCATAGTATAAGATGCAGACATGATATCTTGTCTAAACACTATTAGTTCAAAACTTTCTTCTCATTGAATTAAGAGAAAGTAGCTGTATATCTATGCTAACTATTTTGTATATACAGATATATGTACTTTTTTCCACTACAAAATGGTCCTTCATTTATAGTTCCCTTTTATTTTTTACTTTTGTCAGAGGTGGGTATTCCATTGCCATTCAAATATTGTAGGTGCAAGAATTAAGCAAAGAAATCCAATATAGTCCAGTAGTCTATAATAGTAATAAGTTATCTGCAAGCCCGGCAGTGTCAGAAGTTATTGACTTGAACCTTTTACAGCTCAGCATATTAATATGGCTTTACTTTTATACCTTGATTTTATACTTTTCTGCTGGATGGTTAAGACCGAGAGAAAGCAAGACCTATATAACAAGAAATGTTTCAGGATTTACCCTGAAACCCTGTACAGCAGTTTGTAGACCTTTTGTCAGTGTCAGCCATATGGATGAGTCACAGCCATTTCTTCACCAATTTGCTCTCTGTGAAAGCCTGAGAGAATATTTTCTCTCTAGGTGACTCCTTGGGTGCATTCTACATCATTGATCACTTTCCTCTGTGACCCCATAATCTCCTTGATCAGAAAATTTGGGACATCACCAAGTTATAGGATGTTACAGTATAGGTTTTTTATGTCCTGAGTCCTCTCTGACCTTGAAGGGCTAGGGCCGAAATGTTGGCTGTCCTTGCAGCCTTTCTTTTTCTCTAATTTTTTAGTCTGCAAACTTAAGTTGTTAACCCTCCAAAAGAGAAGCTTAATGATACTATTACCCTAGAACATAAGCTGTTGAGGTTAACATCATTATCTGTCTGAATATCGAATGCCTTAGAAATAACATGGAGCAAGTATTTTACATCAATCATTGATACGCTAAGCATTAAATTCACACAGAATGTGAAATAAATTATAAAAAATGGAGATAAAGAGTTACAAATTTTTAAACACATTTAGAAATCTAACCATATACAACATTGTAGTAGGACAGTTCTATGACTTTTTTCTTGTCTCTTGTTTTCACTTATTACTTTTTTCTTTTTAAACAAACACTTACTTTAGAAAGAGTATAACAGTAATTAGAAGCAATACATATTTAGAAGACCAGAATGGCAGGCATTCCAAGCATGGCCCTAGGAATACACATTACTATCTTCAGTGCAGTTGCTCAGTTCACAGGTATCAGCATATATAGTTAGTGAAGGTGAGAATCCTACCAATTAACTTCTATGAGTTTTATTTTACCATACTTCTTAAAAAATAAATAGAGTTGTTATGATGTTACTTTATTCATTTTATTAAATGTAGGTACAGTAATGGTGCATCATCAGAAATGAGTTATTCTAGATGTATTAAATTTTTTTGGTATACTTTTTTTCCTTTAAACAAAATATTGGCATTGCTTTTTGCACTTTGATTAGAATGAAAGTCAAACTTTAGGGCTGAGAGCGAGGCATTGTGGAGCATGCTTATAAGCCTAGCACTTGGCAAGATGTTCTGCTCCTGGATTAGCTTGGTGGTTCTGTCCCCTACACTCTCTGTAGGGATTGCAGCTGCAGGGTTTCACCCCAGGACTGAGCTGAGTCTGGAGGGGACAAGGAGGAGTAGGGGGGAGAGGCAGCTCTCCCACACACTCACTGGGCCTGGACTAGGACTGGATCTGGGGGTTCCCAGAAAGGGACAGAAATTCTTACTCAGTGGGTGGGGTAGGGGAGGTGCAGCGGAGTGGTGGGGGGTGTTCCAAGGGGGTGGAAGAGGTCTCACCCACACTGTGCCTGGGCTGGAACCAGTAGGTCCCGCCGGCGCTGGGTAGCCAGAAGCTCTCCCACACACTCACCGGGCCTGGGCTAGGGCAGGATCTGGGGGTTCCGGAACATGGAAGAAATTCCTACTGGGCAGGCTGGGTAGGGGAGGTGCTGTGGAGTGGTGGGGGGGCTCCCAAGGGGGTGGAAGAGGGTCTCACCCACGCTGCGCCTGGCCTGAGACCAGTAGGTCCCACCAGTGCGGGGTAGCCTGAAACTCTCCCAGGTACTCACCAGGCCTGGGCTAGGACTGGGTTTGGGGATTCCTGGAGTGCAAGCCTAGCACTTGGAAGGGTGAGGCAAAAAGATTGTGAATTATCCTGAGTTAACCAGTGAGATCCTAGATTAAGATCTTCTTAATTTCTTAAACATTTCTTTCTAATTTTGCATTCATATATCTGGTAATATGAATAATTGGTTGGAAGACAACACTATGTATCACAACAAATACTGTGAAATTCACATTACTTTTTGAAGTGAATTTCGGTATCACTTATAATTTTTTCTATTTTAATTTTAATTTTTAGTCTCTGAATAATAAAAAATGAAATTTAGGCCAGGGACTACATCTCAGTGATCGAATGAATGGTTAGTAGGCCTGAGGTCCTGCATTCAACACCTATCACGAAACAAAAAACAGGAAAAAAATTCTAATATGTACAGCCACTCCCATAAGTATCAGGATACTAGGGTTTATCTCGGCTCTCCACCATGCTCATGTTCTTCAGATGACTCTGCTCTGTCAGGTCCCTAGACAAGCATATGCTCCTCTTTGTCTTCTGCGATGGTGGCTTGGATCTGTTGTCTTTGTCCCTGTCTCTTGGTTATAACTGAGTTTGCAGATAGCAGATATTACGTGGGTCCTCCAGGTCTAACTGAGGAAATTATAGTGGCAAATATAGCGGATGTTGAAAACTTTAAACCTAGTGTGTATTTTATTCTTTTGCTTCCTGCAGCTTGATTGACAATGTGAAATTTTAAATAACTGCTTCATTTGCGAGTTTATAAAGCATATTAGAGTTTGGGAAGGAGTATGTATTTAATGTAATTGTAGTTTAGGTAGAATTTCTGAAGCAACCAATATTTATTCTTCATAATATAAAAATGTCACTGCTCAATCATGCCAGCTGAGACATACAGTAATGAATACCACCAGTAAAACTGTTTTATAAAGTGTAAACCAATACTTAAATGGTATATCGACTCTACAGTTTCAAATAAGTGAAAACTAAAAGATCAGTTTAATAACTATATGTGAAATATAAATGTGAATAATACATATTTAATCTTGTGTTCATTCCATTTGTAGTTTTGTTTTATTTGTTGTCTTACATTCTAAGAATAGGACTTAGAAATTGTATTCTGTGTGTGTGTGTGTGTGTGTGTGTGTGTGTGTGTGTGTGTGTGTAGGATCTCACTATGCAGCTCGGATTTCTGCCTCCCTAGTTCTGGGATTACACGCGTGCTCTACCATGCCCTGACTCCATCTCTGGCTCAGCACACCTGGGGCTGAGGCCAGTGTGACATGCAGTGTTAGGAATTGAACCCAGGGCCCTGAGCTTACCTAAGCAAGTGCCTAGTCTGCTATACCACTGGCTGTAGGACTTTTATTCTTAATACCTAAGTACTTCATATAGTTCCAGTAAAAATATCTGTATAATAAAAAATAAATGTGCTTCTGACGATGGTAGATGGTCAGCAAATATTTGCTGCTTTAATTTACCATAGGAAAGGACTAGAACTAAATCAAACAGTGAGTTTATTTTTTTTTTATTTATTTTTTTTTAATTTTATTTATTTATTTATTTGAGAGAGAGAGAGAGAGAGAGAGAGAGAGAGAGAGAGAGAGGCCAGCTCAGCCCACCAGGGGGCAGGGCTGGCTGGCATGTGGTGCTGGGGGATTGAACCGCGGTCCCTGATGCTCTTGCTAAGCTTGTTCTAAATAGGTGCTTTAGACCACTGAGCCATCTCTCCAGCCCAAACAGTGAGTTTATGATCTGACCAAGATTATTCGTGTTATGTACCAATGTAGTGCACTTGCTGTATTTTCCACTTGTTAGTTTGTTAATCTAGACTGCAATTAACTATGTCTAGGTATACATCTGATTAAATATGTTAATGATCTAAAATATTACTTTAATTTGGGACTTACTGTTATGGTTTGTGTCTAGGTGTCCCCCCAAAGCCTCAAGCAGTCTTGGGGCAGCTTCTGGAGTTTGTGATTGATTACTGTGGGTGTGGATGCTGCACCTGCCCTGGGGCAGGTAATTTGCATTACAATGTAAGGTGGGAAGGGAAGCTAGCTGCTTGAGCTGCTGCTACCCCTCCCTTGTGCCCTGGCTCTTTGCTGCCACCATGAAATGTTGCTTTCTGCTGTGTGCTGCTCTGCGTTGGACCCAGATGAGTATGGACTGAAACCTCCAGTAACTGTGAGCTAAATAAACCTTTCCTTCCTTCATTTTGAGTGTCGGGTATTTGTCCCAGCAAAGAGAGAAAAGTAACTAAGACACTTACCTTTTTAAAACCAGTACATACAGTGTCACAGGGAATCCAACCAGAAATGATGACTTACTGCCGAGGCCCTCTTATGTCTGACATCAGTGTCATCAATGATTTGACTCTCTATGGTTTGTGTGCTAACAGATTCTTCTTAGAATCTTGTATTTTCTGACTTTATCATTTATTAATCAGGTTATATATAATAAGACAGTGATTGTAGATTTCATAATAAATATTAGCACTTTATTTTGTCTCCAGACTTGCAAATACGTATTTGTCAATGTCCCTTTGCAATGTTTAATTTGCTTTGAATTTCACTTATTCTTAGATATCATTTCCACTAATTTCCTTATTTTGATGAATAATGAAACATGAATATGCCTTCTTACTCCCCTACATACCTTTCTGTAATATTTCTTCTCCTTGGAAAGGCTTATACTATTTTTCACATGGAAAATGATGTATGTTCTACATGGCATAGTGAATCATTATTTTGTCTATTCCCCTTGTATGTTTTGAATCTATCTATCCGTGGACATCATTCAGATTGAATGATAATTATTTCCCTATATCTCTTTTCCATTGAATTTTAAACCCTTCAGGGAAGTGAATGTTTTCTTACTATCTTAGTTTAGAGTCTAGTGATGGCAAACCTTTTAAAGATTTAAACGATACAAAGCAGCACACGTGCCATAGGCTTACCACTGTTGGGATAGAAACAGTTATTGTTACTTAGTAGTGGTAATTAATTATTGTCTTAATCTACTTTAAACTAAACTCTCAATCCCAGTCTCAATCTCTCAACCTGCCCCAGGTTGCACTGTGACAGCAATTGAGACTAGGCAGGGTGGTGCACACCTGTAGTCCCACCTCTTGGGAGGCTGTAAATAGGCAGATCACTAGTCCAATCTAGTAGTGAGACCCAGAACACCCTGTAGACCTTTCCTTAAAATATTAAATAAATAAATTAATTAATTAATAAATAAAATAAACTTTCTTTGACTTTTCTCATCCATAAAACCAGAATAAAGTTATGGTTTAAAAACTGTTCAAATCTTTGAAACACATTATGTTATAATCTCTATTCCCCAAAGCACCACTATTTCAGATTCTTTATTATAAAGGTTCTCCAGGTAATGTACTTTACTTCACTTTTTAAATTTTCTAGACACTTAGACAAACTATTTTATCACTTTAAGCTTCAAATTTTCCTCTTTTTGAATAGTGTTGATGATAATGTCTATCTTTTAGGGGTTGCTGTGAGACATTTTTTAAAAAATATATTTGGTACAGGGTCTTACTACACAGCTCAGACTCGTAGTGATCCTCCTGTTTTCAACCTCTCCAGCATTGGGATGACAGGCATGTGCCACCTGATGCAGTCTCAGTAGCTGGCTCAACACACCCTGAAAGTGGGGCTGGCTCAGCCTGTGGTTCCAGGGATCAAACTCCGGTCCCCGAGCTTGCCTAAGCAGGTGCTTAGTTCTCTGAGCTATCTCACCAGCCCTGCTGTGAGGTTTAAATAAATTTATATAGGAAAAGTAAATAAATAAGGTCTTTAGAGAAAAATGCCCTAAAATTGTTTCTACAATTATTGATACTCTCTCTGGATACTTGGGAATATACTTCCTTTACTCACTTTTGGGTCTTTTGCATAGTGGCCAATAAAGAAAACCTTTCAACATCTCTTTGGAGCTTTGGACCATCATGTCCATCTTATCTGTGGTGAACCTAAAGCTGCCCACCTCCCAGCCTGAAACTTTCTGTCTGCCCATGCAGCTTGGTTTTCCCCATTACTTGCCACTGACAATCAGAGCCTATTCTCAAAATAATAACAACAACAATAATAGTAATAATAATAATAACAACAACAACAACAACAATAATAATAATAATAACAACAGGGGCCAGGGAGATAGCTCAGTAGAATAAGTGCTTGCCTGGCAAGGACAAGGTCTTGAGTTCCATTCCTGATATCATCAATAATAATAATAGTGCTACTACTACTACTAATAATAATAAGCCTATGTTCTAGAAACAAATTACAGAGAATGACAGTTTGTGCCTAATATTACTAAAGAAAAAGATCTAATTTTAAAAGGAGAAATAAATCAGAAAATTTTAAATTACCATGATATTGTTTTGTAATACATAGTTGTGTCATGGGCACATTTGTGATTAAGGGATAAGTTTTGGGTTGAATTAATAAATATTTTTCCTTCTGAGGAAGAAAATATCTCTGATTCCACTGAGAGAAATGTTTTTCTAGTTGAAGGGTAGAGTTTCAATGAAGGGAAATAGTGCAGCTCATTTCTATGTATTAAAATTCTCAGCTGGCAGGATTAAATTTGATTGACACATGCTTAATATAATTTTGACAGTTATTATTAAAATACATAGAAGATGTTTAAAAACTATAGTAAATGTACATGTAATATTTATAAATCACATTCTGAAATATATGACTAGAAAATTTATTTTTAGCCAATTGGTGACGACTATTTCTTACGTGCTAGCCCTATACATAGACACTGAATTTGTCAACTCGTACACTAGCTAGACTTCTAGCACTATAAAAATTTCTTGGACAATGGTTTCAAGAAGAGGTTTATTTATCTCGTGGTTTTTCACATTTTTCATTCTGGAAGAAGCAGGCTGATCAGATGGCCTTTTGCTTTTGGCCTGTGGCGAGGGAACTGGATGGCAATGTGGAGGATTGGGTGGTGAGGATCTGCTTACGTTGGGAGCAGAAATAGGAGAGAACAGTAGTGTGCATCCCCGGAATCCTCTTTTTAAAAGAATATTTTGCCCTAGATATATAAAGGGTCAGCTTTTCTGTTTTATTTGCTTCTGTTGATATTTAATTCAAAAGCCTCCACAAAATTTAAAATGTTTTACTGATTAAGGTCTTAGAGTGCAGCTATCAGCATAAAGGTGCCCTGCTTTATTTTATGGCACTCTTCACTAATATTTTAATGACTAACACTCTTATTTGCTCTCAATTTTTAAATTAAATTTATCTATGAAGAAACATTCTCCATAACCTTTCCTCAGACTATACCTTGAAATCTCTATTCCTCATCTGATTTATTTCTGTGTGTATCATTAACTCATATCATGTATGTTTTTGCTTACTATCTGTCTTACCATGTAGAATGAAAGCTTCATGATAACGTCTCTGCCATGTTTTATTTCTTTAGTAGTGATGAGAATATAGAAGAGATTCAGTGACTTGTGAGAATGTGTTATGCAAAAGTGTGTATAAATCTTAAATTAAATCAAGAAATATGTTAAGAACATTTCTATTGGTTATCTGAAAGTAGAAAATTTTTCTTTTTTTTTTTTGAAAATTTTTCTATTGTTGAAATAACAAGCGTCTAATTAACAATACAGAAGCTTTTGCAGTGTTTTCAGTTGTACAACTTAGCATGAATACTAAGCTGGACACTCTATTAGCCTTTTAGATGTTATGCAGGAACAACGTCATTGGAATAAACAACCTACTTTATTTATTTATTTATTTATTTATTTATTTATTTATTTTGGCAGAACCGGGGATTGAACTCAGACCCTTGCACTTGCCAGGCAAGCGCTTATTCTACTAAGCCATCTCCCTGGCCCCGAGCAGTCTACTTTAAAATCATTTTTTGTAAAAATTAGAGTATCTATTTCAGGTTGAAAACCAAGAGCAACCCGTCTCTTTTTCTATTACATCCAAAGCGTTGAGAATAATGCTCCTCCTCCTTACAGCTCTAAAGGTGATTGACACTGGATAACTAGCTGTAGTATTTTCCCACTACTTCTGCAATCACCTACACTCACCCCGTTGGCCACCTCTCCCTCCATAGTCAGGCAGGAACTGGAGCTCAGCCAGCAGTCAGAATGCCCTATCTCTCCTTTGGGCAATACTGCCATCTCTGTCTCTGATGGACCAGGGCCATTACTATTATTTGCACAAATTCCAAAATTCCAATGGGCCATACTTATTGACCATTCTGGAAACATACTTGAAAGCAGCAGCAGTATAACTTGTATGTCACTTCTTTTGCTGAAAGAGTGGAAGTTGACAGTCCAGCAGCCATTTTTCTCTTAGCCGGGACAAGTTCTCACTAATCCAAGTGAGGCTCTCCTAGATGCCACATGGCCACTCCTACATGTTTACCTTGGTTATAGAAGACTTCACACATAGACCTATCCCAGATGACTCTATATTGTATCCACTCTGAAAGATTCCACACCCCTCTGACCCTATGTCCAACATCCAAAAACGGAACCATAAAATGCAGGATGCTGTACATACTTGGGCTGCTTTCTCTCTGTAGAAGAGTTTCCTAATATTCCCTGGGTCAATTCAAGGGAGGCTCTCTTCTGTGCACCACCCTCCAATGTTGTACCACAGATTTCAATGAAAGACTCTCTCAAGAGTGGTCTCATTGGGCCTACTCACGATTTTTAAACTGAGGTAGAGTGTGAAAATGGGTGCACTACAAAATAACACTAAGTGTTGGTGGCCTTGGGTATAACTGACGGTTGGAGGACTTCTGATGAGCAACAAAAGAGCAAGAAGCCATGAGAAGCAAGAACATGTGAACATCTGTGGAGATCTGCAGAGACCAGCAGTGATCTTGAGAGACATGCAGATCACTGCGGATCTTCAGAAGAGCCCCAGAGAGGGAGCAGAAGGTGCTGTAAGAGCTCCAAGAAGCTGCCGAAGAGCCTATGAGCGCTGCCTGCTGTGGAGCTGATAGGGACAGCTGCACGCTGACAGAATCTGTAACACTAAAAGCTAAGAAGTACTGGCATTTAAGCTCAAGGCTATAACATTAGTGGCCAAGAACTACTGTCACTTCAAGCCCGGAGCTACTAACATCAAAGGAGCTGTGCTCTGCCAAGTCAGGATTTATAGCCAAATTGAACAAAAGACCCCAAGCTGATTGGTGACACTTACACCTTTTATATTTCCTCAAATTCAGTCAGTTGGAAAATATAACATGTATTTCACAAAAGGCTCTTATTTTATTAAAAATCTATTTACTGCAATACTTTTCAAAAGCATACTTATTCTAGAAAGACAATAATCTCCTTGCTTGCACATTATAATTTTCTTAAGTAAAAATTCATAAAGAAACTTAAATGTGCCAGTGAATTATATGGAGTATATAACTTGGAAAGCTGCTCTGTCAATTATTTCTCACAATGTGTGTCTACTTCAGCATGGCCAAACAAGGAAAAGAAACAGCAACTGTACTTTAAAAAGATATACAAGTTCAATGTGGAAACTGAGTTCTGAGAGGTCATGTTAGTGTTTCATTCATCGAGCCAGGGTATTGCATATAGTGTTTACAGAAAGAAGCTTTTTGATGAATCAAAAAGAAATACTTTCTGTCTAACTGAAAGACAACATCCTGGGTATAGTTAGGCAATCAAATCTGAAACGTTGCAGAGAAAAGTACTTTCCTTAATTTTTGGTGTTAGAACCCAATCAGTTAATCTGTTATAAGAAAGATTATGTCGCATAATATTGGTGTAAATTCAGTATGTTATAGAGTAAGACAGGGGAGGCAAACCCTACTATTGTATCATTGAGAAAGCAAGCATTTAGTTAGTTTAATTCAACCAAACCAAACAAAACAAAACTAAGTGTGCAACACAGATCACTGTTGGATATTTTTCAGTCCTCTTCATCAACTGGTATTCTTAATTAAACTTACATTTTATTAAAAGGTAAATTCCGTGTTATGCCTAAAATGTTTGATATTCAGACAGATAGTAAGATTAAGCTTAACAGCCTAGGCTGTATGGTAATAACAA
>NW_004524666.1:2569754-2587551 GCF_000260255.1 Octodon degus | reverse complement strand
TCACTGACGTTATCAGACCCAAAAGCTACAACTCTTGTTGCATAGGTCCTGCTTTACCTTGGTCTTAACCATCCAGCAGAAAAGTATAAAAAGTATAAAAAGTAAAGCCATGTTGTTATGTTGAGCTGTAGTGGACTCAGGTCAACAATTTCTGACATTGCCAGTCAAATGGAAAACTCAATAGTATTATGGATTACTGCACTCTTTTATAATATTTTTCTGAGTTAATACACCTATAATATTCAAATGATGGAAGTAAACAAAAAAGGGGATACAGATGAATTTCCATTTTGTGTCTGCGTATTCAAAATTGTTAGGATAGATATATAGTTACATTCTCTTAATGAATAGAGGGATTTGTTTTAATAGTGTTTGTAAATAGGATATCATGTCTGCATCTTGTCGAGCAAATAACCACTAAGAAGAATGTATGCAATGTGTTCATTATTGAAACTGTCCTACCAATTTGGTTTGAAACTGTCTCATTGCTATTTGTTTCTCAAAATTATGGAAAAAAATAAATAAAAATAAATAAATAAATAAAGGGTAAATTCTTAACTGATTGTTGAAATCATTTAAGCTAAAGTCAAAAACTATTTTAACATTTTTAAAGATGTACTGAAGCACAAAAATCACTATAGAGAGAATCATTTATGTCATTCTATTCTATTGAAGTTAAAATTTAATGATTCCTTTTAACTAGTTTGTCAAGTTAATCAACTGTCACTTATTTGCCTCAGCATCTCCTTCTGTTTTAACATTGGTTTCTGAATTTCTAAACATAGGCTTGTTGATCATATCAACTGTTTTTATATTTACAGTTATGACACTTGCCCATATGCTATTTCCAGTCATACAAAAATTTCCCCATATCAAATCCTTGAAAGAAGTAAGCCACTGCTAAGTGAAATGCTGATTTAGTGGACATGAAATGCCAGCCCCATAGTGACATAGCTGTCACATTAGAACAAGCAGCAGCTAATGGAAAGTAGAGAATTTAGACCAAGAATTGTTTCTGGGTTAATTACTTTGTGCTGTCAATTTATTTTTGCCAGAAAAAAATTAATGGAGAGTGCTCAGTTAAGTAAAATTCTATAGAAAGATAAAATAGAAAAGGAAAACAATCAAGTTTTAATTGGTTTCTAGAGCAAGAATTTTTATTTTAGAAAACTGTCAAATAAAAGAAATTTCCACATTGACAGGTTTTATTATAGTACATGACTGTGCCAATCACATGTAATGGAGAATAACATTATGTATCTGCTAAAATATGATGGGTAGAACTCTATAACCTTAAAAATCATTCAAATAGAAATGTATTTTCTTAAGTACTATGCTTAAAGTGAGTATTTTATTTGTAAACAAGCAATGAGAATCCATTTCAAGAATGGACTTCAAATGTTCCAAATGAATTTTGAAACATGTATGCTTTTATTGGTAGTTTGCAATTACTCAAGAAAGACATTCCTTTTGATTTTACATATGTGGCAAAAAAATGATCTTCTTTAAAAAATTCCCAACTACTCTGAAAGAATTATAAGTACATTAAGCCTAAAGAATAATCTTTGGAGTGGAGAAATATCTCAGAAACAATTAGAGATTGGAATCAGTTTTTATTTTAAAAATTCATCATTTATGTAGCTAAGGATAAATAACACTATTTAAAGGGAGTTACATTAGATACAAAATTTGCTCAAATTATTTCTGTTTTTGAAAATTCTTTGATTTGTCAAATCATTGGACATAAATTGCAGTGCTGGCTATCCCAAATGTTTCCTTAAATTTGTTCATTTGTTGCCAAACTATTCTTTGGAAGTTAATCAGAATTTAGGTAAATGGTATCAGAAAGATTTACCTGTGCCACAAAAAATTATCCACCATTTTTGGGTTAAAATTTATGCCTCTACTTTTAAGAATAGTAAAAGTGATTTTGTTCTTTTCAATTCTTTAACAATTGATTTTCATAATCTGTTGAGGTTTTGTTTCCCTCAATTTCTATATCCTTTACTTATAATTTTATCCTAATCTAACTTCTTTGTTCTCTCTCCACCTCTTGTATCTACTTCTTTTCTTCCTGCTCTCGCTTTTAAAATTTTATTTATTTATTTATTTATTTATTTATTTAGTGTATTTGGTAAGAGATCTCACTAAACAGCTCAGATTCATAGTGATCCTCTTGAATTCAGCGCCAGAGCGCTGGGATTGCAGGCGTGTGCCACCACGCCTGGTCTCGCCAGGCCTGGGGCTCGGACTTTCCCTTCTTTTGATCTTTTTTCTCTTCCTCTTTTTTTTTTTTATTAAGAATTTTCTTCTTCGTGATCAAAAGTTACATTTCTTGTTATATAGGTCTTGCTTTATCTTCGTCTTAACCATCTAGCAGAAAAAATATAAAAACAAGGTATAAGAACTAAAGCCATATTAATATGCTAAGCTATAAAAGGCTCAAGTCAACAACTTCTGACACTGCCAGTCCTTTGGATAACCCACTACTATTATGGACTACTGGACTATATTGGAATATTTTGCTGAATTCATGCACCCAAAATATTTGAATGGCAATGGAATACCCATCTCTGACAAAAGTAAACAAGAAAGGGGGATATAAATGAAGGACCATTTTGTAGTGAAAAAATATATATCTGTATATACAAAACAGCACAGATATACAGTTACTTTCTCTTAATTCAATGAGAAGAAAGTTTTGAACTAATAGTGTTTAGACAAGATATCATGTCTGCATCTTGTACTATGAATAGCTACTACAAAGACAACAATGTGCAACATATTAATTATTGTAACTGTCCTACTAACCTGTCTTGAAACTGTCTCATTACTACTTCTTTCTCAATAAAATTAATATAATTTTTTTTCATTTTCTTCTTAATTATTTGCTTCTATTTTTCTTTTGTCCCTTTTATTCTCTACTCTGCTGTTTAAAAAACCATAATCTCTTGTTATTTATTTCTCCTTTCTTTCCAAAATACATATTGATGGAAGGTACCAGACACTTACTGGACTCCCGGAGACTTTATTGTTGGGAACGCACCAGACACTTACTGGAATCCAGGAGTGCAGAGAAAGGAAATAATTTCCAGGCCTCAAGGAAATCCCACCGAGTAAGGACAGGAATATAGACAGGTGCCAGTACCAGTACAATGAGGTAAGTGGTTATTAAATGCACTTACTTTGAGGTCAAACTTAAATTGGACTAAAATAATCTTAATATAGACTATTTAGAGCTACTTTGAAAATAAAATCAAATAATATGTAAAGCACTTAGGCTATTGTCTGATAAGAATGTGTGTTTAGAAGATACTTTCATTTACAATGTTTGGTTTTGTTGGTAGCAGTAGCATAGACATAATAAAGCATGATTTAATTAAATAATTCCTTATTACTGAGCATATATGCTTTTTCCAAATATTTTACTGTAATAAAATATTTTATAATAACTTCTTGAAGTTAAATCTCTTCTTCATATTTATTGTATTCTTATTGTAATCATGTCTATAAAAGAATTATTCTAAAGTTATAAACTATAAAGGATCTTAATATACATTTCAACAACTAGAAAGCAATAACACCTTTATTATACTGTCATGACCAAAGACTCAGCAGATACTGGCATATTAGTTTTCTGTGATACTGGAAACTTCTGCTGTGTGGACTCACCTAATGCAAAGCATCTTCAAATAAGCTCAATTTCAGCAATACAAAATGTATGGTATTGGAGATGTTTTGGAATACACCTCATTATATATAAAAGTAAATGCTTTTCTTCTATTTTTTTCATGTATCTGATGTTTTATTAGAAAAATAGGTTAAGAAGACAGACTTTCAAAATTCCTGATATATTAGCATTACTAATATACAAAATTTACTGGCATCAATACTAATAGTAGTGTAAGTATTCACAGACATGAGCTCTTACATAATGAGTATGTATACTACACTCCAAGACTTTCTTTTTTTTTTTTTTATTCTTTGATAATGCGATTTCTTTTTTTTTTTTTCAACAAATAATACACTGCATATATTCTTCTTAGTGGTTAATTGCTGTACAAGATGCGGACTTGTGATCCTATTTACAAACACCATTAGAACAAATCATTCTATTCATTAAGAGAATGCAACTATATATCTATCCCAACCACTTTGAATACACGGATACAAAATGGACATTCATAGGAATACCCCATTTTTTCTAAGTTACATTATTGAATATTATAGGTGTGTAAACTCAGCAAAATATTCTAAAAGAGTCCAGTAGCCCATAATAGCATTGGGTCTTCTGTTTAACTGGCAATGTCAGAAATTATTGACCTGGTGCTTTTCTTCTTTATTGACATTTGTTGTCATTCTTTCATATAATTCTGCTCCTTGCCTTCTCAATGGTATGTTTTCTATTTTCATTAGAATTTTAAATAATATTGTGTACATTATTTATTGAAGTATATATTTTGTCATTTCTGGACAACATGCATGTAGGGTTAGACTTTTCTTGTGTGCTCCATTTTACTTTTTGTTACACTGGAGAACTGAGCTATGTTTCTGTCACTTCCATTAATAGCTGGAACTCTTCACAGAGTTAAAATAGTAACAAGGAATGTCTTAGACATATATTTGACTTAAGTAAGAGGAGCTTCATCATTTCCATGTTCAATATATGCATGACAGTTTGGAAGTATATGTTAATTATCTTATAAAGTCCTTGATATTATATATAGCATGATTTCATTCTAAAAATATTTGACAGTTAAAATTTTTCTTAACTTTTGTTTAAATATATATGTGTGTACATACAAATATATATGTATATGAAAATGCATTGTATGTAAATAAGTGTATGAAAACAATGTATGTGTTTCTGATAAACAGTACACCTGGGAGTTGGTCTGTGAGCCAGTGTGGGAATCTTTGTGCTTTCAGAAGACAAGAATTTCTCCCGAGCTCAGCACCCCACTGGCACATGCATTGACGAAGTAGAGGAGGGCTTTGAAAGCAGGGATCCAGACTGAACAGACCCAGCTTCGGGTCTTAACGACTCCATACCTAATAATGCTACCGCACCGTGCTGAGACTTCCTCCTCAGCTGTCACAGACAGTGTTAACAACTTCCACCCGCTACAGTCACTGTGGAATGCAGTCCCTAGCAGTCCTATAGAGAACATCTTATACTCTTAAGCAATAATTATATTGAAGTCTATCTCTAATAAATTAGTGACAAAAATATAAAACTGTAGGGCTATGAACTTTGAAATATCTATACACATAGGAACACAAACAGATGTTTGCAAGGGTTGAAATATTAATCATAGCTATTATTGAGAAATAGAACTCGAACTTATCAAATGTTACTGTCCTTTACCTTTTACTGCTTGTTAACTGATATTGTTCAAGAGAGAAAACTTAACAAATTTTATATTCTAACAGTTTTTGCTTATTTCCCTATTATTTTATGCAACAATATCTCAGTTCAGGAGCATGTATGATTGCAAACAATTCAGTTCACAAACAAAAGTTTTTGGAAAAATTTTGCTCCAGTTAGTAACCTCTGCATAGAGTGACAAAGAGGACCATGCCTCCCCCCAAAAAGCATAAATGCAATGATGTTGCCCCAAACAATAAAATGAATTAAGTTCATAAATAAAGGTCTGACTATATTGTACAAAGTCATTGGAAATGATTCTTCAGATGGTTCTTTTGCCTTGATCTATGGAGGCTTTTCCATATATGTGGAAAATTTTTCAGTCTGTTCTCCTAACAGTTTGTTTAGCTGCACTTTCATGCTTTGGAATTCAGACGTTACACATATCCCTATGTAAAAAGCTTAAATCCTTTGCAATTTTATCTTTTAACCCTGAGATCAACTTAACTAGGGGAGGGAGAAGAAAATCTTTACTGGAGACGTTTTTGGAGAGAGTTTTATTTTTTTATGTAGAAAAGTATTCCTTGCACCATCTCGAAGAATAAGGCATGATCACTTTATTGGTCAGATTCCAAAGTATAAAATGAACTAAGTTTTCAAATTGAGGTTCATTAGCAGCTATGTGCACATAGTTTTGTATCTTCCATGAAATAACTATCTTTCATAAGTTCATGAGTGAACATTTTTTAAAGTATTCTGTATTATCTCAGGGCTCTTTCCTTGAGTCTCTCTTCACTGACACAAGTATACATTGGACCAAACTTTTTACCATCTTTTATTGCATCCTAAAATTCAGATATATGCATAACAATGCTTCAAAGACAAAAAGCCTCACTGCCCAACTTTTGTGAAATTACTTAAGCTTTTAATATCCGTTAATTGCCTTATAGTTCAAAGTCCATGTTGTATTCTATTTTCTCTGAAAATAGAGCATGCCTTTTAAATATTTGTCCCTTTGCACAGTAGAAGAATATCAAATTTTGTCCCTAAAAGCTGGCACAGTGACTAATGGAGAAAAACACTGGATGCATGCTTTCACAGTGCTTCTTTTCAAAGACTACTGAATCTCTTTCCTTCTCCAGTGCCTGATTCTTAGAGGGAATGGGTTCTCCAATAATTGGCTGCTATAGCCCACATGGCTTGCAAAAGGTAATTTGGGACAACACGCTTGAAAATATGGATTAAACAGACATTTTGGAAGGTAATAGGGAGTTTCTTGAAAAGTGTAAAAATTGAATTAGAAGAACCAGAAAACCCATTGTTAACATATATACAAAATAATTGAAATGGATATGCTCAATTGAAATCGGAATATTTCAAAGAAATGTCTACATTTTCATATTTGTACTGGTATGACTCACAGTAGCCAAGACACAGAGATAGCCTCGGTCGTGTTGAGGTCCTTAAGGATAAGCAGATAAAAGTTCTCGGGACACACCTCTGTATCACTAGGTATATTCAGAGTTTTCTGATAGAAATAATACTAAGCCCCTAGAAAGGGGATTTCAGTAAGGCAAACTTCATGGCTAGATAAACCTGGAATACATTATACTAAGTGAAACAAGCCAGGCACTGAATGACAAATACTCTGTGGTATCAATTAAACATTGAATCTGACTGAGAAAGTTCGTATCACAGAAGCACAGGGTGAAGGCTGCTGCTGGGGGCGTGTAGCTGGTGGCCAGTGGGGAAAGGGGGAGGTTAGCCAGAAGTTACAGAGTTTCAAGAGGGAGAAATCTCAGTAATCTAGGGTTTTTCATCATGCCAGTAGTTAATAATAATGATGATGATGAATTATATATTTCAAAATTACTAAAAGGATACATTTCTAATGTTCTTACCCCCCCAAACAAAAATACTTCAGGAAGTGACAGCCATGTTAACCAGCTTGAGTGAATCTTTCTACAAAAAGGATATGGATCAAAGCAGCACATATTACTCTACGCATATATGGAGTTATCACTTGTCAATTTAAGAGTTAATTTAATTTTTAAGCCTCCCCCAGTTGCTTTCTCTGGTGCTGTTACAGTGCAGTAGTGCAAGGTAGCAGTTGTCCCCAGCACAACCTCTCAGCTCTCCGATCTGGGCAGCTCTGCAGCACTGCCTTCCTGGGAAGGACTTCTCCTGGAACTCAAAGGCCTGGCCTAGAAGGCCAAGTTCCACCATGTTCATCTGGCCAAGCAGCACGCTGACCTGCCAATCATTCAGTGAATCCTAGTCATTTACTGTCCAGTGAAAGTCTGATTTTGGCACTGGAATCCTCTCTTCCTTGGACCTTTTCCTCAGGTGATGTCAGCTGCCTATTTTTTTCTACTTTGATATCCTTTTTTAGTATTCATGCCGAGCTACATCTCCAACCCTTGGTAAAAATCTTTTTATATCTAGATAGAGTCTTATTAAGTTGCCCAGGCTGGGTTCAAATTCAGATCCTCCTGCTTCAGCCTCCAAAGTGCTCAAAGGTCTATGGCAATATACTTTATGATTTCAATATTCTTAATAGCCAGTGTGTTATCACTCTGTCTCTTGTTACAATCACACATTCCTCACCTTACAGCTTTCTCTTCAAATTATTGTATTATTTTCTCCTGGTAGGGTGGAGACTGAGACAGACCTTATTAGTTGCAGAAAACTGTTATAGTACAGACATTCTCCACAAAAACGATGCATCACATAGCTATAATGTGTATATCTATTTTTATTACTGTTATTTTTATCCTAGTCTCTTAGAGAAAGATTCAAAGTCATTGCCAAATGCCTGCTGTGTTAGGCAGTACAATTTATTTTTTACTAAGAAAGCTTTGATTTTTTTCATGTAAGAACATTATCTTTTATATTTTGTTTTATGGAAACCAGTATGTAAATAAATTCTATCCCATGGGATATGTAATACGAATGCTGGTTTAAAGGAGCTAACATAACTGCAATATGTCTTATTTTTATCTTCTGCTTTTCCTTTACTTTCTGGCTAGCAGTTTGAAGTGTTAGCTGGAGCTAAATAGCCTTGTTACAATACAAGGTGCACCACTAGGAATAGCAAGGAAGGTGGGTGTAGTCCTGATTCCGGGTAAAATGGTACAAAAATCAAACCAGCTTTCCACTGAACTTTCTTTATAGAAAAGGATAAAACAAAATTTTATAACAAAATAATAAGAGAAAAACAATAGTTCATACATTGTACATTGTTACTGTTAGAGTAGTTGTTCAGAGTATAAGATATGGACATTAAAATTTCTCCAATCTATATTATCACATGCCTTGCATTTCAATAAATTAAGGGACACTAATACTATAACTGGTTTGTATTTCTCCTCTTTCCCTTCTATCATTTCCCTCTTCCCCCAGCCTAGTCCCTTTATTTCTTTTGAACAATTTCTTCCCGTTTCACAATATTTATTGTTCACTTTAGATCTCATTTACTCTTTCAACTTCTCACACTATGAAGACAATACAATGTTTACACATGTCAGTCTTATTTATTTCACTTACAAATATGGTCTTAAATTATACACATTTACCTATAGAAGTCTCCAGTTTATCCTTTTCGATACCTGAGTAGTATTCTATTGCATAAAACCTCCACACCTTTCTATGTCTTCTTCAGGTGGTGGGCATTTAGTAATTACAAATTGTACTGCTATAAACATGGATCCACATATATTGCTATGATATGATTTTTTAATTCTTCTGTACAGATACCAGAAAGGCACAGTGAGATTGAATGGGACCTCTAATTCTAACTTTTTTATTTTCACAATATTTGTACCAGTTTGCACTTCCAGCAACAGTGGAGAAGGAATCCTTTTCCATAGAGTCGCACCACCATTCGTTATTGGTTAATTTCTTGGTGACAGTCATTATTTCAGGGGTGCATTGGAACCCTAATGTTGCTTTAACTTGCAACAAATGACCAATCATCTTTCACCTTGCTTAACACACTGCACTCCTGCAGTTGCACACATTTAAGTTCAATCTTAATTAATACAGTCTGGCTCTAGTTGGTATTTATTGTAGCATTTTGTATTTGAATGGCTTGATAGCATAATTGTATGACAATAGGGTGACAAACTTAACTAGAAGAAAACTTCTCTCACGCCAGACTCCACATTCTGCGCTTCTCTAGTGCTCAGTCCTTCTCTGAGGCCCATTAAGCCCTCTACAAAGAGCGTTGGTGCTTGCGGGAGAGCGTCTGTGAAGGCCGAGCTCAGGGTGGCAATCACTGCTAGCGTGTGTGCTCACCGCGTCCACTCCTAGCTCGAGGCTTTGATGCTGATGTGTGCAGCAATTTTTCCTCTACGTGGAGGGAAATTTAACATTTATTATTCCATCTATTACACAAGAACTGATGTCTTACATTTTAGACCTACTGGAAACAATATATGTGAGATGTCAAACTGGAAGGATACTCACTTCTTCAGAGTACCGGAAAAGACTCCTTTAGGATTAGGAAGTTATAATGTTATCCGTTCCTAATTTAGTTTATCACTGAGATACTTCTCCCCTTATTTTTATTAATAACTTCAAAGAAATTGTGGGCATTCTATTTTCCTTAGGATGTGCAAAAATTATGAAAGACTTTTACTCTGATGGTAACAATAACAAAAGGAAATATTTAAAAAAGTATATGTTTTTATGAAGGTATACATGTCCTGAGCTCAAAAAAACATTGTTGTACTAACTTCTTGAAATAGTACTTTCACATGATCGATGGGAACATCAATAACTGAAAGTGATTGCCTGATGATATAATGTGAATCAAAAATTTAAAAAGATAATTGTGACATAACTCTCAAATGAATAAATTGAATGTAGTATAAAATGCAATAGCACACTGCTAAAAAAAATAAAGATATGGAAAGAAACAAAAAGTAACTCTAGATTTCTTATGCTCACAATACAACTGATGTCCAAATCAAATGCTGTGTTTGCTGGGAAAATGCAGGGTTCTGAGTTCAATCCCTGGTACAAAAAAAAAATAAAATCAAATGCTAATATTTTTTGGATAACCTATATAACATTTATTTTATGTATAGCGTTTTCTGAATTTCTCTCATACACAGCAGACATATTTGTTACGTACATTAACAATGTCTATCACAGGGCATTAAAATTGTTGAATAATTAAAAATCTAAAAAAATATTCTTTCAAAGTATGTAGAAAATACAATTATATATTGAAATAGACTAACTTAACATTGCTCTTGGTGAAGTATGAATTAGATTGTTTCCCCATAATTTTATTGAGAAATAGCGATGAGACAGTTTCAAAAAAATTGGTAGGATGGTTTCAATAATTAACACATTGCATACATTCTTCCTAGTGGTGAATTGCTGTACAATTTATGGACATGACATCCTATTTACAAACACTATTTGAACAAATCCCTCCAATTATTAAGAGAATGTAACTACATATCTATTCTAACCATTTTGAATACACAGATACAAAATGGACATTCATCTGCATCCCCTTTTTTGTTTAGTTCTGTCATTTGAATATTATAGGTGTGTTAACTCAGCAAAATATTCTAAAAGAGTCCAGTAGACCATAATAGTATTGGGTTTTCTGATTCACTGGCAATGTCAGAAATTGTTGACCTGAGTCCCCTACAGCTCAACATAACAGCATGGCTTTACTTCTTGTATTTTGTTTTTATACTTTTCTGCTGGATGGTTAAGACCAAGATGAAGCAAGACCTATGCAACAAGACTTGTAGCTTTTGGGTCTGATAAGATCAGTGAAATCCCCTCAGGATTTATCCTGAGATCCTGTACCTCAGATTGTAGATCCTTTGTCAGTGTCATCCATGTGGATAAGTCACAGTCATTGCTTGGCCAATGTGCTCTCTGTGAAAGCCTGAGAGAATGTTTTCTCTCCATGTGCCTCTCCTTAGGCACACTCTACACCACTGATCATTTTCCTCTTTGGCCCCATATTCTCCTTGATCAGAAATTTTGAGACACTACTGAGTTAAGTGACGTTATAGTACAAGTTCTCATGTGTCCTGAGTCTTAATTGACCTTGGAAGGCTAGGGCCAAAATGTTGGCTTTCCATGCAGCCTTCCTTTTTCTCCAATTTTGGTCTGCAAACTTAGGTTGTTAACCCTCCTGAAGAGAAACTTATTGTTATTACCATGTAACCTAGGCTGTTAAGCTTATCCTCACTATCTGTCTGAATATCAAACATCTTAGGCATAACATGGAACCGGTATTTTTCATCAAGTATTGATATGTTGAACTTTAAGTCCCTACAGAATATGATGAAAAAACATTTAAAAGTTAGAATATATTTTAAAAATAGGCATAAATAATTATATAATTCTTATGTGTACACGAGTCCAAAAATCTAACCATATACAACCTTGAAGCAGGACAGTCCCACAACATTCTTTTTCCTGTCTCCTGCCTTCATTCACCACCCTCTTCTTTTTGAACAATCATCTACCCAAGAGACAGCACAGCAGCAACTGGCATGTCATGACAAGCAGCCCGTATTCAGAAGACCAGAATGACAGGCACTCCAAGCATGAAACTACTATTACAAATTGCCATCTTAGTGCAGTAGCTTAGTTCACAGGTATCAGTATATATAGTTAGTCAGGGTGAGAATCTTTCCAATTAATTGCTAGATTCAAAAATCTTCTGGACATTCTCAGGATCATTGCCTTGCTCATCTTCTACATAAAACTGTATGGCTTGTCACTGTCATGTTTCCTAGCTCTTCTCCTTTCCCTCTCTGTATTAGTTAATCCTCGAGTTCTTGCTTTGCTTTTACTTGTATTATACCTTTCTATTTGTATTTCTTCTTTTGAGTTCTTATACTAGGGAAATTATGTGATATTTACACATGTGTGTCTGGTTTATCGATTGCTAATATTTTGATTAAATATTGGATCTTTTAACCACCTATATTAAAAATATCATATTCATTCCACAATTTTGTACTTCGCTTAGTGAAAAGAAAGTCATTCTATCTATTCAATTGTTAGAGATGGTAGTTTGGTTTAGATTGATTGTGTAACATTACTCAGCATGTAGTTAGCTTTAGTGGCAGATACTTGTCAGATTAGAATACTAGGTGGAACAGAGACTGATCAAGCTGCCATTTCTTTAGTTTCTTACACATATCCATCTGAACTAAGCTCATAGTTACATGTGCTTTTTGTTTCTTTAATGCACTTATGAACTTGGCAGAACTGAAATTTTGGTTACAGCTGGGGCTAGTACTGTTTTTCTGCTTGGAAAAATTCTAGGAGAAGCTTTATGTTCACTCTTAAATTTTTGAGTAAGTAGTCATCTTAGTTGCTTTCTAGTTGCTTAGACGAAGTATCCAAAACTCAAAAATTAAAGGAGGAAAATTTTATTTTGGTTCACAGTTCACACAGACCTCAGTCAATAGTTGCCTGGATCCAAGGAAGGGTAGCATGTCAGAAGGGAATGGCAGAGAAGAAAAATCTCATGGTATGGGAGGCAAAAAGCAGCTGGCAAAAAGGCTTCCTTTCACTTTTTATTCCTTTCAGGACAGAAGCCTATTGGTTGGTGCCATGCACATGCAGGGTGGGCCTTTCCTTTATCCATACTCAGAACATTCTAAGCCTGTAATTGATGAGACTTTAAGAGTCACCTAGGTATAAGGTGTAACAATAGTGAACTGAGCTCTTATCTCACCATTATAATGTGACTTCTTTCTTTTGAAGGTCTCATAGAGAATTTGGTAATTTTATTGACGCAGATTTTTACCATTCATGAGTGCTTTCATTCCAAAATCAAAGTATATTTTTATAGTGATCAGTATCCTCAAAAATAGCAGCAGAAACACAGACTGTACTGGATGGTTAAGACCAAGACAAAGCAAGACCTATATTACAAGAAATGCAACTTTTATATCTGACAAGGTCAGTCAAGTCCCCTCAGGATTTACCCTGAAACTCCGTACTGCAGTTTGTAGATCTTTTGTCAGTATCAGCCATGTGGATGAATCACAGCCTTTGCTCATCCAATTTGCTGTCTGTGAAAGCCTGAGAGACTGTTTCCTCTCCATGTGATTCTCCTTAGTGTTGGAGGCCATTAACTGGTATCCATTCTATTCCCCTGCTGAGTCAAGTTTATGGCCCTTCTCACCTTGCCCATTCCCTGGGAATCACGTGCTAAGCCCTAGGGGTTGCACCCTCCCCGTTGCCTAGATACCTGCTGACCCCAAGAGCCGAGACTTCCTCATTCCATCACCCCCTATATATACCCAGAACCTCCCCTAAATAAACGAGGCTTGATCAGAACCTTTGTCTTGCCTCCGTTTCTCGCTTCTGCTGTCCTTTGTCCCCTCTTCAATTCCCCGCTCTTCCCCCAGGTGACCTTCGTTGATTGACCCGCTGGTTCGGACACCTTAGGCACATTCTACATTGTATGACTAACCTTAAATAATTTTTTAAAAAAAATTTCTATTATTAAATCAGATATGTTTAGATAGTTTCTTTTTTATGTTTTCTAACTTACTTTCATTATTATTTGTGTTTTGTTTTTAAATGAATTTTCAGGAAAGGGCATTTAAAAATTAAGATTTTAAATTTAGATATTTTCCTTTTTAAATTATGCACAGTAAATATGATGTGAAAGAAAACTCGATGTTAAGTGGTAGCTCAAATGTGGAACAATACTTTTTTTTTTTAGTTTAATGGCATGTGTAAAGCAGTAACAAGTATATCACAAACAATGGAAGACTGTTCTTGCTAAACATTGGAAATGATACCAGATACTGAATCATCTGGTCTGGAACCAGTAGAAATGAGAACTGAACATGAGGGTACAAGTACATCCTGGAAATGTTTTAATTAAGAAAGAAAAAGTATGGCAAAGGGATTTTGATTGAGCACAAAGGGAATTAAAGGAAAAATAACAGTGTCTGAGAGAGAAACAAGGTTGGCACATTACCAAAGAGAGGAATTTTTAGAATATCTGGTTGGTGTGGTAGAACAGGGAGTTTTTCACTGGTCTGAGCATGGTTTCAAAAGATAGTTTAAAAAATATTTCTGTGTGAACATCTAGGTATTAAGGAATATGGCCAACTTATGCCAGGAACTATTACATACTTTCTGTTGTACAGATATCTTGGCCTTAAAATAAAGATGAATCCCTCTATGTAGTAAGAAAAGATAGGGATGGAGGTGCAAGAAAACACCTACCATGCTTTTCATGAATAACAGGGAAGGGCCTGGGTGTTCATATGTCTTATGTCCTTTTGTGGTGTCTCTAATAGTCTTATTTTCTTATTTATCTTATTCTTGGAGGGATTTGCAGAAAGTACACAATTTTAAAGATGCATGTAGTTTTTTCCAGGTCACAAAGACTTTAGGAGAGTCAGGGAGCTGCCAAAACACAAAGGACTCTAACAGATTATGGGCTGGAGTGAAAGCCCCAGGAGAAGATCTGTCCTTTACCCTCATGGTGATACCTGAGTTTCCCCAAAAGATGTGTCCTTAGGGAATCCTCATTTTATGCATTTGTTCTGTTTGTAGTGTGGAATAAGTGGAACCATGAGGATTATAATTTCTCTCCCCTGCATCTGTAAGCCTGTGCATCTTGCCTATTAAATCTTTGTAAGGTCCAGAATTATAAAAAAGAATGACCTGTTTATATGAATCAATATATTTGATTTTTACATATTTGATTAAGCTAAATAAGAAAACACTTATTTGGGGTGAAATTATTAAAACTTGCTGATGAAAGTACTTGAAAAATTTTGCAGTATTAGAGGTGCTAGAAGTTAAGAAATATAGATTTTGTGATTTATTTAGTCTTCATCATGTTTTCCACCTTGTTTCTAGGGAATGTTCTTTCCAAGTAAAATAATGTTGGACTCTGTGTTTAATTCATCTCCAAAGTTCACAGATGAATTAAATGAGAATTCCTAACTCATTGAAGAAAAGTGACTCCTCCTTTAAGAGGTTGTGCCAGTTTATGATAGTTAACACCACATGGTGTTATCATATTGAGAACAGAATGAATGCTAAGTGTTGTTTCACATCTTAATGTCTATAATGTTAACATCTTCAACATACGATGAGTTAGATTTTATTGTTTTTGCTACTGTAGTTTGCCACCTGGGTGGTATCGTCCTAATTGGGGCATGATGCCTACAATACAGAGGCCTGGGGAAGCCATGATTGGGTGATGGACTCACACCACATGGAAGATTTCTTTGAGCCCTCCCCTTGTACATAAAACAGAGCAGATACTGGAGTGTATCAGCAGCATTCAGAAGCTTGAAGATTTTCTTTCTTTCTTTCTTTCTTTCTTTCTTTCTTTCTTTCTTTCTTTCTTTTTAATTCTTGTATTTGGTAAAGGGTCTCACTACACAGCTCACATGCATAGTGATCCTCTTGATTTCAGCTTTCCCAGTGCTAGGATTACAGGTGTGTGCCACCACACCAAGACTCGATGGCTTGCTCAGCAAGGCCCTGGGCGGGGCCAGTTCAACATGTGGTGCAGGGGTGGGTGGGGATCTGAGCCTTGGTCACTGCACTTGCCTAAGCTCACCATTGACACTGTCTTAAGGTAGAACAACAACTGTTGGAACTTTTGCGTTGGTAGATTCTACTTCACTTCTTTCTTGGAAACCTATTTTGAGGGCCAACAGATGCATGCAGACAGGATTTCCCACCTGTCAGTAATGTACAAGCACAAAACATTCTATCCTTACTGTCTAAGAAGAGAAAAGAGTCAGGCTACAAAGACCTCAAATGGAAAAAAGAAATGATTCATTAGTAAGAATCAGGAATTGAAAATGACCAAGAAATAGCTTCCTGGGAATTTTTGGAGGCTGGGGATCTCCTGGTTTTCTCATAGGCTGCAAGGGGAAGCACTGAACCCATCTTTTCTAGCCCTACAATAGGATGTTATCTTGACTAATATCAATAATGAAAAATGATCGCTTACTTCCCTAACTAGGAAAATTTTCCTTTATCAATTATTGAACTTTATGTCAGTGAAATTTGAATTTCAGATCATTTAAGAAATAGACTTTACAGATGTGAGAAGAAACATAAGCTTCCTTCGCCTCCACTTCATTTAAAGATTTCTAGAAATGCTGAGTGAGAGTATTTACCGCCTTACATAAGTAATAAGACGGTTGTTCAAATCCAGCACACTTAATAAAATAGTGCAAACTTTTAAAGAGCTACTTTAGGGATGTCACTAGGACCATTATTTTCAGTTATTCCAGCAGACCTAAATTTCATGAAAAATTGTGACAAGCTCCTCTTTTCAAAGCTTGTAGGTATTGTGATCCTGTCAGAGTGATGCAAGGAAAGCTTTCTTGGGGAGTTGTTCTATGCTGCAGTATTCTTCTATCCTTTGCTGTCTCTATTAGCAAGGGCCACCTCAATAAGGACCAACTATGAAGGAATACAATCACACACTTTGAGTGCATTGATAAATTAAATCTGAGCAACATAGGTGCTCTTTAGAAAGCTTGTGGGCACAAATGTGTAGACACTAGTCTCCTTGGAGGTTAAAGCCAAAGTCAATGTTTAATGTCTTTGAGATTTATGATTTCTTCAAAAGAATGTCTTCTATGGAAGTGATGCCTTAAGTGTGTGCTGTTTGCATAATTCAGGCTGATTTCAGCTTTAGATTTTGATAGTGACTATTTGTTATGGTTGGTTAATGGCAAAAGCAAGAGCTGAATGTGTTTGGAGAAAACTGTTTCTGAAAATGTCTGAGAAGAGCCTAATTGTTTTATCTTTCTTAACTGGATGGAGTAGATAGCAGTCCATAGTTTGTGCTTAGCTAGCAGGAGAACACAGAAGTTGCATACCTGTGCTCATTCAGATTCTGATTTATGAGAATTTAAGGTAATCCCGGGGACACACACTTTTCAGAAATTTCCAGGGGTAGCATAAATTTTACATTATGGCATTTCACTAATCCTTCTCTATTTCCAATAACGAATTCCCTTCAGCATCTAGCAAAACAGAGGATGATGATGATGATGATGATGATGATGATGATGATGATGATGATGTCTTCTCCATGTCATTTTTGGTGAAATCAGAAAGATAATTGAGTATGTTTAAAGTTTGCCTTTTGGGGCCAGGGAGATGGCTCAATGGAATAAGCACTTCCCTGGCAAGCACAAGGGCCTGGGTTCAATCCCCGGTTCCACCAATAAATAAATAAATTAAAAAAAATAAAAAATAAAGTTTGCCTTTAATGGAAAAATATTGAATTCTAACAATTTTCCAATAATGTAAATGTGCTTAAAAGGGCTTAGTCCAAGACAATTTATACAGTATAGGATTTGAGTCTATATAGAAGACAATGTCTTAAAAGTTGGCTAAATTTGGTAAGGCAGTTAAATGCTAGAATTCTAAGTT
>NW_004524666.1:2567477-2569654 GCF_000260255.1 Octodon degus | reverse complement strand
CACACACACACCAATAAATAAATAAATTAAAAAAAAATAAAAAATAAAGTTTGCCTTTAATGGAAAAATATTGAATTCTAACAATTTTCCAATAATGTAAATGTGCTTAAAAGGACTTAGTCCAAGACAATTTATACAGTATAGGACTTGAGTCTATATAGAAGACAATGTCTTAAAAGTTGGCTAAATTTGGTAAGGCAGTTAAATGCTAGAATTCTAAGTTCTTCCTAAAGAGTTTGTTCTGTTCTCTACAGAAGAAGGGAATCTCAGCTGGACTTGTTAAAACCCAGGAGACCTTGAGAGATGCATCACACAGACTGAGAGTGGAGAAGGACTTTGTGCTGTGAGTCTTAGCCTTTTAAACAGTGACAGACAATTTTTAACATGAAAAAAAGAGAAAAGATTGCTAATTAAATGAAGAGCTAATTAAATATAATGGTGGGCTGGCCAGATAGCTCGGAGGATTAAAGCACCTACTAGGCAGACACAGGTACTGGGGTTCAAACTCCTGTGTGCTGTGCTAGCCCCACATCTGGGTCGCACTGAGACTGGGTGTGGAGCGCATGCCTGTAGTCCCAGCACTTGGGAGGCTGAAAACAGGAGGAGCACTAGGAATCCAATCTGTGTAGTGAGACCCTGTAGACCCTCTAATAAATACATTACAAAAATAAAAATTTTTAAAAATGGTATTTAAATGCACTGATAATATACGAATATGTTTGTAATCTAATCCCTCCAACCATGGTTAGATTGTAGTGATAAATACCATTAAATGAACAGCACTAGTTGTATTTCTTTGATTTACTACCCTTGTCTTATTTGATATGTCTTAGAATTTCTTTTACTCCTATCCCTTAATCTATTTCTAGTCCTTGAATTTTATAAAATACTTCTAAATTTTTCACATTCCATTACAAAGAACAGTTGCATGTTCTTTTGCTTCAGGGCCACTTATTCCTGTCTGTGCTGTAAAGAAGCAACCTCAACATGACTCTGCCTGGGGAAGAATGACAGTCACTTTGCAACATAGAGGGTCAGACCTCTTGGAACTGGGATCCTCAGGAGAAGACAGTGGGTAGAGAATTATAATTAGCAAGTAGCTCTGAAAATGTCACTATGTAGAACTTTGCCCTAGCTCTCAATTACATCTGGTCTCTACCACTGGACATTTGGCTTGAGTAACCCTTTGGATTGCACAAAGTTTATTCCCTCATACCTCAGGGATGGCATCCTTCTCGATTCCTGATAGCTCTTGCTCAATGGTTGGTCAAATTGCTGGTCTTTCTTTTTTTTTTAATCAATTATTACTATATTCTCTTTTAAAGTATTTTTTTAAAAAAGGTAATAAAAGAAAATGAGAGACAAGAAAAAATTATTGGTCTTTCCTTCAGAAAATATGTGTGTATGCATAAATTGTAGTATTGAAGAGAGCTTAACCACTGAGGTATGCAGATAAGTACTTTTTTAAATGCTTTCAATGATACAGGCATGTATTGTACCAAGAGTTTTAGCTTCAACATACGGCTTAGTTCTTTCTTTTGATTTTCATTTTTCAAAAGCTCATTCAGTATAAATTTAATAGCGTCTTGGAAAATGTGTATTGGAGAGTTTTTGCAGGATAAAATAAGCAGAAAGTTGCATTTAACATAAGATTTGGGAAAAGTGATGGAAGAATAAATAAATAATAATAATAACCACATAGGAATAATGCTGTAAGACAGATGAATTTCTATAATAGTCCTAGACTGGTGATGTAGCTTAGTATAGAGAACTTGCTAACATTGACGAGGACCTGGGTTTGATCCCCAGGAGCAAAAGACAACTGAAAATACTATGTAAAAGAAGCCAAACACAAAAGGTAACATATGAATTCCTTACATAAAAATCTATAGTGAGCAAATCTATAGATTTTGAAAACAGATTGGAGGGCCAGCCAAATAGCTCAGCAGATTAAAGAGCCTGCAAGGAGGCACAGGGGCTGGGGGTTCGATCCTGGAGCCTGCCATGCCGGCCACATCCCTGGAACATGATGAGATGGCAATTGAGACTGGGTGTGGTGACGCACACCTGTAATCCTAGCTTTTGGGAGGGTGTAAACAGGTAGATCACTACAAGTCCGATTTATTAGTGAGACCCTGAACACCCTGTAGACCCTTCTCTAAAATACAAAAAAAAAA
>NW_004524666.1:2563469-2567377 GCF_000260255.1 Octodon degus | reverse complement strand
AAAAGCAAGGCAATCAGGCTGGAGTCTTGAAGGAAAGGGGAAAAAGAAAGGCTGAAGGTTGAAGAATGACCTCTGCATATGTGTAGATTTGGGTTGTGGGCTGAACCTTGACAGTGGTAATGGCAGCACAATGCCATATGTGCGGCAAGTGATGCTGAATGGTATAATGTAAGATGGTGAATTGTATATTATATGCATTATATTTCAATAAAAACATTAAGAAATATAATTTCATTGCTTTTTATTAATACATTTTTGTAGTACATAGTTGTTTCAGTTGCTTTTTACTCAGACTTTTCACTTTTTGCTGAGACAAAATAGCCGACTCCCAAAATTAAGGAAAGAAAGGTTTATTGAACTCATTGTCAGTGGAGGTTTCAGTCTATGCTTGGCTGCCTCTGAGGCAGAGTGGAAGAATTCAGAGGACTGCAGTTCATGGCAGCAGAAAGCTGTGAAGAGCAAAGGGAAGGGCAGCAGCTGCAGCTTCTAGCCAGCCTCTCTCCCTCCCTTATGTTATAAAGCAGCTATCCTCAGGCTGGGGTGTAGAACTCACACAACGTCCGTGCCCTCCTCTTGCACAGGATGAGGGTGTATACAAAGTCAGAACCCTGGCTCTCTGCTGAGTCACCTAATTAAATTCTAAACTTCTCAAGTTGACACAATATATCAACCAATACACTAGTGAGCACATGTATTTTTTTATTTTTTTAAAATTTATTTATTTATTTATTTATTTATTTATTTATTTATTTAGTGTGTGTGGCCAGCTCAGCCCACCAGGGGGCGGGGCTGGCTGGCATGTGGTGCTGGGGACTGAACCACGGTCCATGTGCTTTGCTTGGCTTAGCTTGTTCCAAGTAGGTGCTTTAGACCACTGAGCCATCTCACCAGCCCAATGTATTTTTTTTTAGATGAAACTATTTTTTATTTTATTTTTTATTTGAGTACATGTATTGAAAGGACATGGTACATGTACCTAAGAGAGAATGTCTGAAATGCTATTTTTTGTCCACTAATCCTCCTATGCTCCTGCTCCCTGAAACTCATGGGCAAATTTCTGTTTACAAAAGCTCTTTCAGTTTTTTTTTCCCTCCAGTAATGTTTTCAAGTCTACCTTCCCTTCATGTATCCCTATGCTTCCATCTCTCATTTTCTTTCCCATTTGAAAAAGATCTCCCTCCTTCTATCATTCTTCTTGTATTTGGATTTTTATTTAGATTTTTTTATTAATTTTATTGAGAAACAATAACAATGAGAGTTTCAAAACCTATTAGTAGGACAGCTTCAATAATTAATACATTGCATATTGTTGTCTTCGTAGTGGTTATTCATAGTACAAGATGAAGACATGATATCCTGTCCAAACACTATTAGTACAAATCTTTCTTCTCACTGTTAAAAGAAAGTAGCTGTATATCTATCCTATTTTTTATATACAGATACAAAATAGTCCTTCATTTATATCCTCTTTTTTGCTTAGTTTTGCCAGAAATGGGTATTCCATTGCCATTTAAAGATTGTAGGTGTGTGAATTCAGCAAAATAATACAATATAGTGCAGTAGTTCATAATAATAGTGGGTTATCCATAGGATTGGCAATGTCAGAAGTTATTGACTTGAGCCTTTTACATCTCAGCACATTAAAATGGCTTTACTTTTTATACCCCATTTTTTTACTTTTCTGCTGGATGGTTAAGAAATAGACTGGCCCAATAGATTAGAAAACAAAATCCAACAGTATGCTGTATACAAGAAACACACGTAACTCATAAAGAAATTCGTAGACTGAAAGTCAAAGGATGGAAAACAATACTACGTGCCCCAGCACCTCAGAAAAAAGCAGGAGTAGCAATCCTGTTCTCGGAAAGTCTCAACTTCAAACCAAGAATGATCAAATGAAATAAAGAAGGCCACTATATACTGGTTAGGGGAAAAATTCAAGAGGAATAGGTAACGCTCATAAATATGTATGCACCAAACACGGGAGCACCCAACTATATAAAACAAATCTTAATGGACATGAAAAATCTAATATCCGATACCACAATCTTAACAGACCTTTATCTAAATTTTGAGTAATAGATTGATTTTAAAAATGATCAGTCACTTAATACATTTCACACTACATGGTTTTGGTTTTAACAATATAAGCTAAATTTGCATTGTGTGGCTGATCAGTGAAGAGGGCACACAATGATCTCACAGCAGATGGTCTAACAATCTGGAAGAAACCAGGTGCTTTCTTCTCCACACCTTACATCTAGGATGGGACAGAAGTAAGAAGCAAGCTTTAGTGGCACAGCACCGTGCATCAGATTCAAACCCTTTGCTTAGATCCATCATATTTAGGGGTTTTGTTGCCATAATTCTATACGTTAAAGTATCCATCAGGAAAGACCTAAGTTGTAGAGCAGAAGCAAAAATTCAGAATCTTTGGTGGTTTCGTATTGCAAAGTTGTTTTATGCTCACCGCTATTGCTAGTCTTGTGGTCACCAAAGGACTTTAGGCATGATTTGTTATTCTTTACAATCATGTGGATTGTGCTGGAGAGAAAAGGTTCTCCATGGCAGCAAAATGCATCCAACTCTAACGACATACAATGAGATTTATACAGTCTCATCTAATCTCAAGAAAATCAGGAAGAAGTGTACCACTTTCTGACCGGAAGTTAAAGAAATGAAAATTATACCAAATAGCACCAAGGATTTCATAATTAGAAGCATAATTTCCTATGGTGTTATTAAGCTACATTCCCAAATACACTATCACATCTTTTAAGATATTTGTTGGTTTATTTATTTTTGCTCAAATCTCTGTATCCATTCAAAGTTTTTGTTGTTATTTTTCAAACCCTAAGTCATGTCCTTGGCCACAGATGTAAAATGACATATTAACAGTAACTGAAGGGGAAGATGATGTTCAACATTTGCAAGGAATTATAAATGAAATTATTTGTTTTTCTTATAAAATTATACAAAACTGTTTTACTTTTCAGTGTAAATATTTGGTTTATTTTGAACATGCTCATTTATAAATAGGATTGTCTATAGCCCTCTTATCACTGTCAAAGCTTATAAAAATAAGTGATTTTTTTATTGTTGGACTAATGGTGAACTTATCATATCATATTAGTGATATGATAAGTAGTGATATGATAAAACATTAGTGAATGTTTTCAATATATAAGCATTACATGACTTGTGGGGAGTTGGTGCTTGCCATAGCACATCTTAAGTTTCCATCCCAAATCTCTATTCTTCATTTCCCCTTCCTCCATCTCTTAATTCCCTTTTTATTTGAAAAAGATCTCTGTCTTGTCTATCTTTTGTTTTACTCGTTAGTTATATTTTTAGTATTCCACATGAGAAAATTCGTGAAATATTTATGCTTGTGTATCTGATCTATTTTCCTGGATATTATGGTCTCAATGTGCATACAAATAATTCAGTTCCTAAAAGTAATACAAATAATCATTCCTAGAAATAATTACTACAAATAATTCAATTTTACCCTTTGTTTTGTCAGAGTAATCCTCCAGCCTGTGTAAGTGTCCCATTTTCTTCATGCATTCATCTGGCTCCACCTTTTACTTTCCTATGACATGAGGGAGGAGAAGCAGGGATCAATAAATCCATCCACTTGAGCCTGGAGGAGGACAGTACCCAGCAAGAAATGGAAGCAAACAGACACCATGACTATCCACGTTAAGTCCAGTAACTCATTCAATACCCCCCACCAGTCAACCTCCAGCCAACAGTAAGAGATCAGGTAACATTCCCCACCTATCAGAGAAAGGAAGGACACACCTTGACTTGGCTGGTAATCACTGTCTGGGGAGAACAAAGAGGCCTCTAGCGCAGAGATGGTACTTCCTAAAACGCATGGGCCCTAAACCTAGACATAGAAC
>NW_004524666.1:2558717-2563289 GCF_000260255.1 Octodon degus | reverse complement strand
GATAGAAGTTTTTTCTCTTTTCCTCAGGCTCTTTTGATTTTTCTGTTTTGTATCATTTTTGTTTCCTAGGGACTTGTGGTTATTTCTCCACTATATTTCCTCCAATTTTGACTTCTCTTCTGTTTTTCCCCTGTTAACTTCTTTTTCTCTTCTTTCTTATCTTTTATTTTACTTCCTGTTTTTACTCTGTTCTCTTTTTGTTTGTTCTTTTCAGCGATTGATTTATATCACTATTAATTTATTCTTGCTCATCTTACATTTCTTTCCAATTCATATCTCATTCACAAAGTTTTGGGGCCAGGGAGATGGCTCAGTAGAATAAGTGCTTGCCTGGCCTGAGTTCAATCCCAGGTTCTGAAAAAAAAAAAGTTTTAAAATTTCACTTTTTTACTTCTTCAGGTTCTTTTTCTTTATTTTAGGGAAGGGTCTTCAGGGTGATCAAAGTCTCACTACTAGATCAGACTCATAGTGATCTGCCTGTTTACAGCCTCCCAAATACTGGGACTATAGGTGTGCGCCACGGTGCCCAATCTCAATGGCTGTCTCAGTGCACCCTGGGCATGGGGCCTGCAAGGCAGGCCCAGGCATCAAACCCCTGGCCACCATGCCACCTTGCCACCTTGCAGGCATTTTAATCTGCTGAGCTATTTGGTTGGCCCTAGTTCTGCAGTTTCTTACTCCTAACTTTACATGTACTCCTAACTTTACTAAGCTTTATGAAAAACTACATAATTATTTTTGTTTTATTGTTATCAAATATTTTTCTATTGTTAGTAGAGGTAAAGTTAATCTACTTAGTAAATATTTACCATAGAAAAATAGTAGGTTAATATTTGGTTTCTTTTAGTATTCAAACTTTAACAACAGCTATCTTTTCTTTTTTTAAGGGCTCCATAGATTTTATAAACTCTTCATATTAGATACTATGATTGTTGCTGATTTTATTACAATAGACAAATGTTTCAGCTATTGCTATTAACTGATCTTTTAGGATATCAATATCTGGATTGCGTTGGGGTCATTTAAAATACAGTGGTACAGGGCCAGTGATATACCTCAGTGTCATAAGCTCCCACCTCACAAGAGTAGGGTTCCAACTTTGCTCTCCAGCACTGCAAAAATAAATAAATAAAATACAGTGGTCCATTCCTGGAAAACTAATTTCTAGGGCAAATATAATACATCCTCCCTCCTCAAGCAGAGTTTGTTAGACCTTAGGTCAGAGGAGGTCAGTATGTAGAGAACACCACAGAAAAGTGGACATCAAAAAGGTCTCTGCACTAAAACCCAAGCTTTGCACTACACTGAAAATGCAAACCAGAATAAAAGTCAAAAATCAAACAAACAAATAAGCAAACAAACCAAAGTATGAGAACAGAAGCTAACAAAATTCTTCCCCAAGCTCTTCAGAATAAGGACAACAGAAATGACTAATGTGAGTTAAGAGTGTTACAACCAGGAGACAGGACTATTGTCAGTGTACAATTAATGTGAGTTACCTTAAAAATAATAGAACATGAAACATGGCCCAACAGCTCCTGGATGACACAAAGAATACTACAGCTAAGTAGAATTAATAGTACAAAGTGGGAATGGAGAACAAATAGCCTTACAATCCTTTTGTACTAAAATAATAGTGAAACTTTTTCTAAATAAAGAAGTATAATAAATGAAGCACATAGAACCCAAAAAGCTAGAATTAGAGAATAACCTTTCCACCACACATTATAGTCAAAATCCTGGTCCAATGCAAGAACGGAAACTTAAAAGAAATTAGAAAAAAACCAATGAGAAAAAAAACTCCTTACAGCAGACTTCTTTACAAAACAATTAAAGTCCAAAAGACCTTACAGTGAAGTATTTGTTTTTTAAAAAGATAGTAAAAATTAGAATTATAACAGAAATAAATTGCAAGTGATGCAGAATTTAGCTTAATAAAGTAATATGAATTTCACAGTATTTGTTGTAATGCATAGTGTTGTCTTCCAACCAGTTATTCATATAATCATATATGTGCATTCAAAATTGGAAGAAGAAAAAAAAAAGAAAGATTTAAGAAATCAAGAAGAGAATAAATACAAACAATTGAAAAAAGCAGATTAGATAATTAAAGCATTAGCTGCTGAGTATTTTTCTAGAAAAACCATGTACCACAAGGATATATGTACACCCATGTTTACAGTAGCACAATTTGTCATAGCTAAATCCTGGATACAAGCCAGATGCCCATGAACTGAAGAGTTGATAGAGAGAAGTGTTTCAGACCCTAAAATAAGACAATTACAATTCCAGAATGATATGCACTGCAAAACCAAAAGAGATTGATGGAGATGGTGGCAATTCTTACAACCCAAGGTTGTAACTTAGTGGGCACAGTGTCATGAGTTTGAGGGATTCTTGGACTACATAGTGAGGTCAAGGTCAGCCTGAACTGCATAGCAAGTGTCAAAACAATTGAAGGAAAAGTCAGGTAGTCGCATGATGAATAGGACATGAGTAAATTTTGCAAGGATAACCTGGAGATGATGAAGCTAACAATGACAAAAGGTTTAACAAAAAGAATTCACCAGGTACAGTGAGCAGTTGAAAGGAAGAGAAAGGAATGAATAATAATGTGATGAAAGGAATAAGTTGACACCTATCATTAGTTGCTCTCAGTATGAATAACTCAGTTCTCCAATCAAAACACAAAGAGTGACCAAATGGATCAAGAACCAAAATCCAATGCTATAGCATATGAAAGAAACATATTTAACTCCAAAAGAGATACAAAACCTAAAAGTCAAAGGATTAAAATCAATATTTTATTAAACCGGTACCTGAAAAGAAAAGGAGGGATAGCAATCCTGTTTCCAGAGCATAGGTGTTGCAAGCTAAAACGATCAGAAGAGGCTAAGAAAGTCACCACATATTGGTTATGGGAAAAATTCAACAGGACGAGGTAACAGTTTAAGCCTATTTTAACAGAGTAACAAACTTCACAAAACAAGTACTACTGGAAAAAAAAATCAGATAAACATCAACACAATTATAGTGGGGAATCTCAATGCCCTACTATCAGAAAGAGAACAACTAGACAAGAAAAGTCAATAAAAAATGTCAGAGTTGAATAAAACTTTCAAAAATGGTGTTAATACATATGTACAGAGTCTTAAGTCCAGCAATAGAATACACATTCTTTTCAGCACCACTAAAAACTTTTCCAAAATAGACTACGTATTAGCAAATAAAACAAGCTTAACTAAATATAAAAGAATTAAAATTATACCACGTATAATACCAAATCATTTCTGTATGAAGTTAGAATTCAATGACAAAAGAAAACAAATTATTTACATGTAAAATAAAAAAATATGCTCTTGAAAGCAATGGGTTACAGAAGAAACACAGGAAAAAAGAAGAATAACAGGGATTTATAAGGAAATATGTACATATGATGATGATTATGTTAAGTGAAATAAATCAGACATAATTTTAAATGTCATGCCATTTCTCTTAAATGTGAAATAAAAATTATCAATGAAGAGTAAAAAGAAAGATATCAAAATGGATATGTGCCATTATATATATGCGAGGCATCAGAATGCAATGAAAAACTTGTTCTCAAAAAAAAGATACCAGTTGATGGAGACAGTAAGGAGACAGAAAAAGGAGAAAGGAATTGAGATGTGTAGTGTACAGCTACCAACTCGACACCAGGAGGATAAGCATGCACTGCAAACATTTACAAAAGAGAAGGCAGACACCAAGAAATACATGCTGGAATAAGGAGGGAAAGGGAAGAGGATTTAAAAAATAAGTTTAGATTTATTCTGTGCGTGTATCAACTCCACACAAGGTATGTTAACCTTGTGCATTATAAACATGCACTAAGACATTATAAAAAGTTAAAAAATAGGCTTAATGGATTCAAGTTATGATTTATGGCATAATCAAAGGAAGAGTGATCTAGAAAACAATTTATGCACAACTTAATTACTATAAAAAGTATGTATTTCTGTCTATGAAATATTGCTTATGATGAGAAACTAAGAATGAAATGTAAAGTTTTGTTCATCAGTTTACTTCTGAACCCAGCTGAGTCAACCAGATTTTTATAAATCTTAGACAAAAAGGAAAAGTGTTAAAAATGTAACTTCTTTTACTATAGATATCTCTGGTATGATGAAAATACTACAGCAAGTTCAAGGTAGTGTGATACAGTAAAAAACAAAAGCAAAAACAAAAAACTAATTCTGTAACAGCCTTTCCATCTCCTAATCCTTCAGATGTTCCAAACTTTTAGGTTTTATTTATCTAATATAGTTATAAGAGTGACATGCATTGTTGTATACTGTAAAATGTTTTCATAATCCAATTGACAAAATACCTGGAATTCCATAAGGCAACATAAAATCCTATAGAGCTATCAGGCTATCCAAGTCATTTGTAATTAACTTATATTACTGTAAAATGCAAACAGAAATTTAGAACACCTCCTATAACACAATGACTACCTCAGTTCCACATAGGTCTACCTGAAATCTCATAAAATGCAAACTTGAGATTAGAAGAAAAATAAATTCATTCTGA
>NW_004524666.1:2551354-2558542 GCF_000260255.1 Octodon degus | reverse complement strand
AGAGAGAGAGAGAGAGAGAGAGAGAGAGAGAGAGAGAGAGAGAGAGAGAGAGAGAGAGAGTAAATACCACACTGCGAGTGATACCTTGTTGGGTGTGTATAAGTTTCTGTGTGTGCATAAACCTGTGATTGTGTCTATAATGATAAGGTCTAACTGGCAGTTGTCTCTGAGTTATGATAACAATAATTAAACTAACATGTGGAAAATGTCATCAACTTTAGCATAATTTCACTCATCTTTTGCCTTCACTGTTGAATTTTCCTCATCTTTTACCTGTTCACAAGCTTCTTGCTGACCTCACAGTTCTTCTTAAAACTTCATCCAATGGGACACTTGTGTTTTTGCCCCTGTCTTCCCTGTCAGCCTAATATTGGATTTTGCAAATGTTTCTGGTGGCGTCCATTTCTACTTTCCTGTTGAGTAACTGCCACTGAGTGGCGAAGAGGAAAGAAGAAAGACAATCTGAAGAGGGAAGGAAACATTAACAAGGACAGCACATTAATTTCTTTGCTTTCATAATTTAAATCATATATAAGGCAAAGTGATAAGAATTTTGAAGAAAATCCAACTAACTACAAAAATGGTAACTGTTAATTAGGGATTTTGATTAAAAGGAAAAGAAATTTAGGCCCGTATACTCTTGGAAAATTGGGATAACTACAGATGGCTTTATGTTGTTTAATAACATAAGGGTAAAAGTGTGTAGAGTGAGGATTCAACTGGATTCCAGCACAAAATCGGATACCCATAGTCTCTTTCTGCCCCAATATTCTGTCACCTAATCCCATGCATTCTTTTTTCTACCTATATTTTCTTTCTGAAAATTTTACTTTGCACCCTACTGAAGAATATGGTTTTAAAAATTCTATCGTTCAGTTTTTGCGATTCCTGAGAGCGAGTAGGAAGATTTTACTTACCAGTTTCTCCAACTTCTAAAATGAAGAGCTCCAGTTAGCCAAGCAGAATTAATCAGTACTTCATGATATATCAATAATGGTAAGTGGTGAAGAAGACTGGGAATCATGCATTCTTGTGAATACTTACTGACAGGATAGAGAAACAGCTGTCAGAAGCAGGGAGAACAGTTCTGCCAGAATATTCCTAGCTGAAACAGAATGGTAAACAATAGCCTTTTTAGACCTAAATCACTTAACCAAGGATTTTGACAATGAAATAATAATTATTCATTGGTATATAAAATTGTAACAAATTCTATTTTTTCTTTGTACAGTTTCATTTTATTGTAACTCCTGCTAAATTGGAATAGACATTGAGAATAGGAAAAGACTAATCACACATAATCTATTTCTTCCCTAGGTTTATTCTGCAGTTTAATATATTTCAATAGAAGTTATTTCCCTAAATATTAAAAATACTTTTAAAACAAAACAAATCAAATTATACAATGAGCTAAGAATTGACTGTTGTATTTTGAAAGTGTTACCTTTAACAATAACTTAGTGCTTGAAATTCTCATTGTCCTCCAGGGTATAGCTATTTTTTTTTTTTTTTTTGCTAAATATGCATTTTTTTCAGAGAATGTAATACAAGACCAATGAGTGTATAATTCTGACTGTTCAAATAATTTTTCCTAAATCTGTTTCTTCTATTAAGTTTGTGTAATTTTACATTTCAAAGGATGACCTACTTGTGATTTACTAGTTTGCTTCTTTGCAGAATAAGAATTAAAATATTCTTACTGGCAACCCAATATCATTATCAGTGGGATATATTTTAGAATATCTGCCAATGATTTTGGAAAATAGACTAACTTTTGCAAAATGGGCAAAAGCTGCTAAATTATAATTTTTCATTATATTAGCTGATATGACTGAGTATCCATAGTGCCATCCCTGGTGTTTAGAATTAGTCTCCTGTACCACAGGTATCGGAGGTGCCATGGGAGTTATGGTGGCTAAAGCTAGTTTTCCTTTGTCTCTCTCTTCCTCTCTTCCTCTCTTCCTCTCTTCCTCTCTTCCTCTTCCTCTTTTCTTTACTCTCTCTCATCCACTTTACAATTATTTATTTGTATAAATCCACGTGTGTCTGACTCTTTACTAATATAATTAAATCAGAGTTTCTGTTGTATATTAGACCACTGTCTCCTATTTTATACAAAACACAACTCAAAGTGAATTTTAAAAATTAAATATAAATCCTGGAACTTTAAAATTGATTTTGACAATGATTTCCTTTTGTGTAAGATTCAGAAACATGAGGAAAAAAATGGGAAAAATAGACAAATGGGATTATATCAAACTAAAAACCTTCAACACAGCAGAAGAAATAGTCACTGTAGTGAAGCAACAAACTACAGAATTGGAGAAAATATTTGCACATAATATATATATATATATATATATATATATATATATATGATTTGGGGTTAATATACAAAACAAATAGGGCTTTGTGTATTAACATTAAGAAAACAATATATGGCCAGGTATATAGCTCAGCAGCATAAGCACCTGTCTGGCAAGGGCAAGGTCCCCAATACTGCAAAAAAATAAATAAATAAAAATAAAAATAATTAAAAGGAGCAAAGGGTCTGGATAGACAGCTGTCTAAAGAACATATATACCAGGAGTGGTAGAGAACACTCACTGTAATGGTTAGGTAAATACAAATTAAAGCCACATTGAAGTATCCCTTCACATATCTTTCAATATCTATTATCAAAATGATGACAGAAAAGAAAGCTGGGTGAGAACATGGAGAGAAAAGTAGCTTTTGCACACTATTGGAAATATGAATTGCTACAGCTCTTATGGACTAAAGTAAAAGCCTCCCTCAAAATTAGTAAAAGTAGAATGACCACATAATCTAACAATACCATTATAGATCTTTATGTAAAAGAAATAAATGAAAAGGTCAAAGAGATGTATCAACATTTCACTGTTCACTGCAGCAATGTTATCAATAGACAAGATGCGGATTCTACCCATATATCCGTTAATTGATGAGTGGATTAAATATGATATAATATATTTAATAATACATGATGTCCTGTTATTGAACATAGTTTTATGTTTTAAGTCAGTTAAAAATTGAAACATTACAATGAAAAGTAAAGCTGTATTAATATGCTGAGCTGTGAAAGGCTCAAGTCAAGAACTTCTGACACTGCCAGTTCTACAGATAACCCACTACTATTATGGACTACTGGACTATATTGGATTATTTTGCTGAATTCATGCACCTACAATATTTAAATGGCAGTGGAATACCCATCTCTGACAAAACTAAACAAAAGAAGGGGATACAAAGGAAAGACCATTTTGTATCTATATATACAAAATAATTAGAATGATATACAGCTACTTTATCTTAATTCAATGAGAAGAAAGATGTGTACTAAGTATTTGGACAGGATATCATGTCTGCATCTTGTAGTATGAATAACCACTAAGAAGATAACAATGTGCAATGTATTAATTATTGAAACTGTCCTATTAATTGGTTTTGAAATTGTCTCATTGCTGTTTTTCTATAAAATTAATTTTAAAAAATTAAATTAAAAATGAGGTGTTTTAAAAGACAAAGTGGGACCGGTGAGATAGCTCAGTGGTCTAAAGGGCCTGCTTGGGAAAGGCTAGGCAGGCTCAAGGGACTGTGGCTCGATTCAGGCCCCTTAGGATGGGCTGAGCCAGCCTAAATAAATAAATAAAAGAAAAAATGTTTATACATACATTGTTAGCCCCTGCAAGAGTGTCTTTAGTTGTGCAATTACATGTGCTTTCCTTCATGACAGTGCCTTGCAGAATGGTTTCTCTGGCTTAAAAATCCTCCATTCATGGCCTATTGATACATCTTTCCCCGTAAGTCTTTGGCAGTCACAAATCTTTTTATTCTTTTTGAAGATTTGCCTTTTCTACAATGGGAGTCACACAATACTCAGCCTTTTTAGTTTGGCTTTTTTCACTCGGTAGTAGAAATTTAAGTTCTTTTGGTGCTTTGTGTTTTATCTTGATTGATCTCTGATTTATTCTTAGCACTTAAAAATATCCCATTGTCTGGAGTTACCACAGTTTGTTTATATGTTCACTACTTAAAAGCTCTTTTTAGCAATTATGAATAAATCTGCTAAAAGCATCCATGTACAGGTTTCACACAGACTTAAAATTTTAACTTTAGATTTGTAAGTAAATATCAATGGTTGAGATTCTAGAAATTTTGATAAAAACTGTTTAGATTTTATGAAATTTCTAAATAATTTTCTGATGAGGAGCTAAGTTTTGTAGCCTGTGAACCTCAGTTTATATATCCATAAATTAAATTATAGCCTTTGACCATTTAATTATTTAGCAATACATTCTGAAAGCTCTTATAAAAAGAATACTTATGATTTATTAATTTTTGAATGCATTATAAGAACACATCTGATTCAATCTTTTGGTATACAAGCCATTTTAGGAGGTATTCCTCAAAGTCATCACGTAACCTGTACCTAATTTCAGTAATATTTCCCTGATGGACCCAGTTTTATTAAATGTAGTTGAAGACTCCCTTCCAAAAGGAGAATTTTGAAACTAATTCTCAATGTCTTCTATTTTAACCGTTATTTTTTAAATAGACAAATTAAACTTTTCTCAATTTGTCAGCCGTGAGGGAGTTACATAGTTCAGAGGAAATAAGATGGATATTCTAAATAGAGTGTTTTTCGATGTCTTTTATGAAGCATCAATGGCTCTTAAAAGGGAGTTCATTGATTCTCCAGGCAGCACCTGAGGCAACCCAAGATCTATTTCTGTGTCACTTTAACAGTGGCAGCAGATGTGCCACTTTTCCTGGGAGATCTTTCTCTTAAACCTGGAAATGTCTTCAAACCAATTGCATCTGTCATCTCCTGCTTGATCCACGGAGTCCCAGAGGCCATGTGTGACTGGTTAAAAGCTCTATTTTTGCTCAGAATGTTTGTTGGAACAAATTCATTTTTAGGGCAGTGACTCTACAAATGAAAATGGAGTGTGCAGAACAGTTAAACATCAATGAGAGGAGTCCAGGGCAGGAAGGAGGGTGGACTACCAGGATTCGATGAAAGACAACCTAGAATTGCAACTTCAGGCGACCCAGTACTGTAATTCAGTGTTTTCATGGATCCTTCTATGAAAGGAAAACTCATCATTTCTTAAGAAAATATTTAAAATATACATACGTTTAGTTATAAATCTTTATGTTACTCCATAATCCAGCTCCTCCAAAATTTAAATCAATACTTAAAACCCTATTTCCTTAGGATAACATAGTCTGAACATCTTTGTTCTGTCTACACAGTCATTTACTATCCTTGTCTGTCTCATTTGGAAACAAGGACTCTACAGAACTCTTCTGAGCCTGTAATTAAATCAGGTTGCCTAATTTAAGTGCACTAAGATGGTGGGTAAAATTCCAAGTAGTTCTGGATCAATGTACAAAATAACCAGAACAGCTCTGAACTCATCTTGTGGATGCTGCCTTGTAATTCTATTGGTTCTTGTACCAAGGATTTCTTGAAAAACTAGGGTTGCAATTTTTCTTTCTAAAGAGGAAATCAGAATAAATATATTTAAATGTAACTAAATCAATACATTTTTGGAGAGTGATCAGCTTATTAAAATGATCAAAGTATGCTATATGGTTGCTCAAATCTTCAAGTAAAACTTATTAGTTTTTATAGCCAATAGAAATCAATGAAAAAAATGAGCAGCAGTTTGATTATAATACACTTTTTTAAAGTATGTATTGGGATAAGTTAGCATTTATTAATTGATATTAATCTAAAATTTATCTAATATTGCAGTTACTTTGGAAGTCTTTTATGTTAGTTATATTGGCTGAAACATGTCCTTTGTTTACTGAATATATATTTCTATGAATGCAACAATTTGGAATCAATTTCCAGTTCCAAAGAAGCAATTTTGGAGAATCACAGTGCAAAGCTAAGAACAAGATCTCTATATCTAATTATTTGATTTGCCGCCCTCTTTATCATTTCACCTCGAATGAAAGGCTTCTGAGTCTAGCTGTTCTGATTTCTTAATTTTATTTGTTCATGTGCTCAAATTAATGAGGATAAACAACGAAACTGACCCCGCTCTTCAGGCAATTGAACCTGTCTGTATGTGGTGCCAGATGTAATCATCAGGAAAATGCTACAAAAATCCAAAAGAAGCACAGTAGATAGAGTCGGCCAAATAGCTCAGCAGATGAAAGTGCCCGCTTAGGCAGACACAGGGGCTGGGAGTTTGATCCCCAGGCCTGCTGTGATGGTGCCCTGCCTGTGGCACATGCTGAGATCGTGATTGAGACTGGGTGTGGTGGTGTGTGCCTGTAATCGCAGTACTTGGGAGGCTGTAAACAGCAGGCTCACTACGAGTCCAGTCTATGCAGTGAGACCCTGCCTAAAATACAAAACAACAACAACAACAGAAAAAAAAAAAAAAAAAACAAAACAAGAAACACTGTAGAACCGAAAGGCACTCACAGTGCAATATTAATGCCTGCAGACTTGGTGCCTGAATTGGGAATGAATAAGAACTATGGTACATAGACAGAGATCCTGTGCAGCTCCGATCCTGTGATGGCAGTTTCAGGAAATGCATTACCCGGGCTTTGATTAAAATTTGTGTTTCTCAAACTCAGGACCTGTTTGGGTTTGCACACTATATGCTTCTATTCACTGAGCTATTTGGGTTGGGGGTTTGATCCCGGGGTCTGCCTTGCCGGCCCTGCCCCCGGGGAGCACTGAGATGGCATTTGAGACTGGGTGTGGTGATGCAGAATCCCAGCTCTTGGGATGATCACTACCAGTCCAATATAGTAGTGAGACCCTGAACACTCTGCAGACCCTTCCCTAAAATACAATAAATGAATAAATAAATAAGTTTGATATTCTACCAAATCTTCCTGGTACAAACAACTCAAAATATCTAAAATTATTAAAGTGAATTTAATGCAAGACAGTAATGAGGTTTCAGAAACTGACAGGTAGTCTGGGCATGGTGGCAGACCACAGGTAGTGCCGTGTCTGTAATCCCAGCCCTGGGGAGGCTGAACACAGGAGCATCACTATAAACCTCATCTGCATAGTGAGACTCTGTACCAAACACATAAAAAAAAGAAAGAAAGAAAGAAAGAAAGAAAGAAAGAAAGAAAGAAAGAAAAAAGAAACTGTGACAGGAAAGATTAAATTAAAATATGCTAGTG
>NW_004524666.1:2524275-2545914 GCF_000260255.1 Octodon degus | reverse complement strand
TTTTCTTCTGACTTTATTCAAGGTTAAAGAATCATCTTGTCAAATAAATGAAATATTCAGGGTAATAAAGTACTTATTGACATTTCACCTATGGTAGAAGAGTTTTGCTTTAACTGATTTTTTAAAAAGCTACTGTATGCTTGAGAAACAAATTCAGGCTAAAATTTTAGCAATGCATAGTTCACTTGTGATTCATCCCATTCAGTACTGGAAGTAATAGACTAAAAATTAATAATAAACAGTATGGCTAGCAAGAAATTTTGTTTGTTTATTTTTGCTTTTTGAGTTTAGGTGAAGGTCAGAAATGACATCAGGTATGACATCAACGTTTGTTTAAGAGGGCTTAAAGATCCCAGTCTTGGAGTTTACATAGGTTTCTCTACCTAGAAAATGATAATGATTCTCTATACATAGAGATTTAGTTGAGAAAACCTAAGGCAGATGATGTTTACTATTGATGTGTCAAATGTGATGAGCTAATCCTTTCGTATTAGTTATACCATTCCACATCCACAATGAGAATGTTACCATGTTTTAAATGCCAAGACTTAGCCTTATAAATTACTAAGTAGTAAAAGTCAGATTCATGATTTGCTACAAGGATTCTTAGGATTTAATTATGTGTAGGATCTCAAGAATGACAAAACTATGTTCTTCTTTGTAAATAGGGGTGGAGTTTTAGGAATGAGAGAAGAATGGTATAAAAGAGGAATCATAATATATGATGTACAGGTAAACACCCCCTATGGTGAATGTGAACATTATGCACATTTAAATTGTATCAATAAATGATTAAAAAAGAAAATAAAATTAAATGTTTCCTTTGTTTGATTAAACATACCTCTAGATGCCATAAATGTTTGAGGTCTTTCGATATCAACCATGATCAAAATTAAAATGGAAAACTTATTAATGTGTCAGCCATACATAAATCATTAGTGTAATGTGAGAATAAGTCTAGGAAAAAGTAAAAAGAAAACATGTTTTTACTGAAAACATATTGTTAAGTGAATCTTATTTTGTCCCATTTGATGGCTTGTTTTAAGCTAAAATGAAATCAAGGTACCCAAGGAATTAATAGATTGCAACTTTATTTTTTGTATATATTAAATTACTAGCTGCATTAACATCTCTGTTTTATAGACAAGGAAAAAGAGACATAAGAGTGTTAAATTTGTCCAAGTTCATCAAACATTTTTTTAATTAATGTTATTGAGAAAGAAATAGCAATGAGACAGTTTCAAAACAGGTTAGTAGGATAGCTACAGTAATTAATACATTGCAGCTCACCTCCTCTGCCGTACTCTCTGGAATAAGTTTTCTTGTATTCCCCAAGCTGGCCTTAAAGTCCTAGGCTCCAGTGATACTCCAGCCTCAGCTTCCTGAGTATCTGGTCAGGAGATACAGCCCAATTCTAGGCCCAGCCTCTGTGTGTGAATTGTTCCCTGCTCTCCTGTGCCTGCTGGATCCCTCCAGACCCAGCCCAGGCCCAACATGTAAGTCAGTCCTTCTGTCCTGCTCTCTGGACCCATCCAGACCCAGCAGGTCTGGCATACAGGCCTGGTGTGAAACTCTGCGGCTGAAGTCCCTGAAGAGAGGCTAGAGGCCAGAAACACCCAGCTAATCCAGGAGCAGAACATTTTGCCAGAGGGGCACAGCGGGTTCATTTCCATGGGCTGCAGTAGGAAGAAGCTGAGCACAGCAGCCAGACCCAAGCCAGACACTGCTGGATGAATTCAAACTTCGTGGATCTGCATCCAGTAGGCTGAGACACTTTGCTAGACCCAGATCTAACAACGCATCCTCCCTCTTTCTCTCTTGATGGAGAGAGGGGGCAAAAGGTAACTGGGATGAACCAGTCTGACTGGAAAACACAAGGTACATCAAAGGGAGGTGATAAGACAGAACTTAGCAGAAATAACTTAAATACAAATTCCCAATTTAATATCTGCTTAGCTATACAGACATAATGATTGCTCCTACTGTCTAGAATATGAAGCTGTTACTTACAAAAGTTTGTCAACTGCTGAATATCATTACCCATTATTAGCATTCCTTATTGTAGTTCTGTAAATACAAAACTATAATTACCTTAATCATATAATCTTTGTAGGGTAAGAATTTCAGTAGGTACTAAGGTTATAACTGCACAAAAGATCTACACCAAAGGTCAGACCAAAATTTTAGCTATCCTTGTAGCCCTTCATTTTCTCTTTTTTTTTTTTTTTTGTTCTGCAAACTAAGTTGTTAACTCTTCAGAACAAAAGCTTAATGATATTATTACACTTCAACCTAGTCAGTTGAGCCTAAATCACTATCTGTCTGAATTTCAAGCGTCTTAGACATAACATGGAACAGATGTTTTCCAACAATCATTGATATGCTATACTTTAAATGCCTATCAAATGTGAAAACATAAAAAATATATAAATAAATAAACAATTACATATTTTTTACACAGAAATTTAGAAATCTAACCATTTACAACATTGTAGGACAGTCCTAGGGTATTAGTTTCTTTTCTTTTATTACCTTTTTATTTTTTATTAATTTTATTGAGAAACAAATAGCAATGAGACAGTTTCAAAAACAGATTAGTATGACAGTTATAATAATTAATGCATTGCATATTGTTGTCTTCGTAGTAGTTATTCATCATACAAGATGCAGACATGATATCTTGTCCAAACCCTATTAGTACAAATCTTTTTTCTCAACATTCTATTTTTTTTTTTTTATTTTTTGTATTTTAGGGAAGGCCCTCAGAGTGTTCAGGGTCTTACTCCTGGGTTGGACTCACAATGATCCACCTGTTTACGGCCTCCCAAGAGCAGGGATTACAGGTTTGGGGCAGCGCGCACAGTCTCTATTGCTGTCTCAGCAAACCCTGGGGGTGGGGTTGGCATGGCAGGCCCAGGGATAGAAACCCTGGCCCCTGCACCTGTTGTAGGCTCTTTAATCCACTGAGTTATTTGGACGACCCTAAAAAGAGCTGGAGATGTTTGTTTGTTTTTTTGTTTATTGTGGTATTGGGGATTGAACTACCTTAAAGAAACAAAACGAAACAAAAAGAACATTTACTTGAGAGAGAGAGAGTATAGCAGTAATTGATATGACAATAGAAGCAGTACCCACTTAGAAGACCAGAATCGCAGGCATTCCAAGCACAGCCCTAGTACTACACATTGCTATCCTCAGTGCAGTTGCTTGATTCACAGCTATCAGCATATATAGTTAGTCAGGGTGAGAAACCTACCAACTAACTGCTAGTTTCAGAAACCTGATGGAGATGCTCAGGACCATTGTCTTAACCATCTTGTATATATAAATGTATTGTTTTGCCCCCATGTTTTCTAGCTTTTCTCCTTGCCTTCTTTTCATTGTTTAATCCTTAAGTTTTCACTTTCCATGTAGTCATTTTACAGGTTTCAATTTTTCTTTCTTCTTTTGAGCTTAAGTGAAATAAGCTAGACTCACATGTATAAATATCATATACTTTCCCTAGTGTAAGATTGCAACTTTATGCCAAACTCTATAAATTTGATCCATTTTGTGAAACTTGCAACTCTACATTTGACTTGTGGATTAATGTTATAATTAATAGCTGGCATTTACTATTTCAAATGCATATATCTGAGACAGTTGGATTTGGGAGCAAAGCTTTAGAGACACCAGTGGTTGGAACAATCATAGTCATTATAAGCAGTATTTACTTTGTGCATGTCTCACCCTTGTAAATAATAATGAACAAAAAATCAAGGCATAAAAATGATGCACTATATGTTCGTGCCCATCAGAACTCTGTGTCCTTACAGTACCGTGGGCATCGCAGACTCTTTCGCTGTGAACTTTCTTCAGTCATATCATTTAGGTAAATATTTTTTAAATGATGTATTTTCAGGATTTAAGTTTGGCTTTGACTATGAACTGTGAGTATGGACTCATGTGACTCATTAGGAAATAAAGATGGGTTAATATAGAGGAGATATATTAGCCTATTAGATTGATGTAGAAAAAATAGCAAAATAATTTTTTTTTAAAGATAAGGTCAGGTGTTGAAGAAATACATAGGCATTAACAAAGAAAATTTGGCTAGCATACTTTTGATCTGGCAACCGTGATTATTATGTAGAAAATTAGAATTAATCAAATCTATATCTGAGTAATGAACCATGTTCATTCTCTAGAAGTGTAACATCGAACACATGGACATGTCTAAGATCCTTTGTAACTATAGGTTTTCAAATATTCTCATAACAATGAATTATATAAAAGTTAAAGGACATATAATGTTATGACTTATATCTACATATCCTCCCCAAGCCTCCTGACCTCATAGATGGGGCTTTAGAGAGTGACTGCGGGGTCTGGGGAGATAGCTCAGTAGAATAAGAGCTTGCCAGGCAAGCACAGGGTCTTGAATTCAGTCCCTGGTACCGGGAAAAAAAAGAGAGCGAGTGACTGAGTCACTCTACTCTCATCAGTGTGTGATGCTGCTCAGCCCACTGATTAGTTTAGCATTATTCTGGGTGTGGATGGTGGATATAGTCTTATAGCCTAGATGGAATAACAAGGGAAAAAGGAAAGAAGTTTCACTGCTTGATGTTCCTGCTGTGCCTTGCCATGAACGGTCTCCTCTTGGATGTCCCTCTGCCATGCCACACTGCCTTAGAGCCAGCTAACTATGAACTCTATGAACTGTGAGCAAAAATAAACCTGTCCTCCTTTCGCTTAGGGCTCATAGGTGTTTGTCCTAGAAATGAGAAATAAACTAATACATGGGAGGCTTGCCAGTGGTTCCAGCTAAGTATGTTCTCTGTATATGGTAGAAGAAAAGGTGGAACCAATTATAGAATTACTGAGAAAATGAAAGGAGTAAGGAATAATTTATAGAAGTGGAATAAGGAGAATGAGGCAATTAAGTCTGATTTTAATGTTATTAAAAAGGAGTACAAACTGGAATGTTTTAGGCTGTTACAAATGACTTGCGAATTAACAATTCACAGACTCTTAAAAGAACAGATTTTGAGTATAAAAGAGATGAGAAAGGTATGAGCCTTTCCATTGCTCCTTAGATATGCAAAGACAGCACCAGTTAGTAACTGTAAGGTTTTATATCACCTTTCTGATGACATTTTGGAAGACATCACTTAACTGGAAAAAAAAAAAAAAAAACCTAGGAGCAAGAACAAGTATATCTCAAAAGTCATAGGAGTTTAGTGAATTAAAAACAAAGACTTAGCAGCAGGGAGAAAGGAGAACAAAATGAAAGATCAAATTAAAAATCAACATCCTAGAATCCTACGGACATTGATGAATTAAACAGGGAAAATCAGATGATTATGAAAAGCATAACTGTAAAAACTAAATGCTACAAACATTGGAATACCTGATTTCTATAAGAAAATATAATTTTTATGAAAATAGCTCACATTAATTGAAAACAAAGGGCAGAAGAAATCTAAAGTAAAATGAGTGAGACCCTATCTCCTAAAAACCAAAAATCAAGAAACGACAACAAAATACTGGCAACCAAAATGCAAAAAGCTATGAAGAGCCTGCCTGACCAGTGTGAGATCCTGAGTTTGATTCCTGTTACATATGTAAGCTTCGTAGCAGGGATGCAAGGTTGTTTAAGCTTATGCAAATTACAACATAGGCCAGAAAGCAATCATTTCAATGCTGTAGAAAAACTTCTGATGAAATCAGACATCCATTCATGATAGAAAGTCTAAAGAAAGTACACACTGAAGAAACTTATCCCAATTTTAAAAGGCCATTTATGATGGCCAACATCATATTAAATGGAGCAAAACTGCAAGTTTTTCCTCAAAAATCAGGAACAAATCACAGTCATCCATTATCACTAGTTCTATTAACACAGTACTCAAGACACAGGTAAGAGCAAACTGAAAGAAAAAACAAATAAAGAGTCAAATTATTATTTTTAAGGTAACATATTCTTTTTATATATAAGCTCCCAAAAGCCCTCCAATAAACTTCTAGAATTAATAACTAATTTCAGAAATGCAGCACAATCATGCAGAAATAGTGCTTTTTTTGGACACAAGTAATGGGCCCACTGAGAAAGAAATTAGGAAAATAATATCATTGAAAATAGCAGCAAGAACAATCAAATATCTAAGAATTAACCTAATAAGGGAAGTGAAAGACCACTACAATGAAAAGTATTTTCCAAAAAGAAATCCAAGAGAGCATCATAAAATAAAACTGATACAGGGAGAAAAACTGGTCTTGGGTGGGTGATCTCCAAACAATATAGAGAACCTCCAAATGACATAGAGAAAAATGATCTCTGGACCTGAACTGCACGAGTTCGTGTTCTCTAAAACCGAAGAATGAATTTTAGGAACAAACGGAGGTTATGAGCAGAATATATTTATTGAGAGAAAGAAAGCTCCTGTCCCGAGAGACGGACAAGAGGGGGGCCCGAGTGGGTAGATCCCCCTGGGAAGTTGTCTCTTGCAGGGACTTTTATAGAGGAAAACCATGTGGAGAGGCGGGTCTAAGGTGGTGGAGAAGACATGGGAACTTGCTTAGTTGGGTGTGAGGTGGGACAAAACTATGGTCAACCAATGAGATTACAAGCACCATTGCTCAGGTTAAATTGATTAAATCCAGTATCAAATGGGAAAGCGAGTCATGTAGCAAGCGGGCACAAATAGGGAACAGGGTCTCTTCCTCTTGAGGGTTGGGCTAGTGACTCATTTGGGCTTTCAAGCTGATTGATACTATTTAGGATATCAATCCCTAATGACCATCCCTAGGGAAGTATGCAGCTGTGTTTCCTCTTTTTTCTGTCTTGGTCTTGAAATGTGGCCCACATGGGAGTGTCTGTCTCTTCCAAAAGTTGTGATGTCACCTTGTCTTCCATCTTGTCTCCTTGAGGGCCTGACCTTGTCTAACTGCCTATAATATTTCTATCTAACTCGGCTGCCTACAACAAGCTAACATCTACTATTGCTAGATAGGCAGATACAAATTTGTCAAAATGGCAATACTTCCAAATTATTTTAAATATTTAATGCATTTCCAATAAAAATACCAATAGCACTCCTCAGAGAACTGGAGAAAATCATCCTATCATTTACACAAAGTCAGTGGAGATCCAAAATAGCAAAAGCAATCCTAGGAAACAAGAACAAAGCAAGAGGCATCACAATTCCACAACTCAAGATATATTTAAATACCAATGTGTTCCTGGCACAAAAATAGACATGTGGGTCAATAGGGGAGGATAAAGGACACAGAAATGCTCCATGAATATCCAACCATCTCACATTTGACAAAGAAGGCAAAAACATGCTGGAAGAAATATAGAAGGGCCAAGGTTGTAGCTCAGTGGTACAGCACCCACTTGGCAAGTACAGGGTCCCCAGTTAATTTCTTAGTACATATCTCTCTTATCATAAGTGGTGGTAATAAAGTTGCTGTACACATGTTGAATATTGAATATAGGCCTGTATCTGGTACCACATTCTGAGCTGAAATCAAAATGGAACAAACATCTAAATATTGACATAGAAACACTTAACCATCCATAAGACAAAATAAGTAAAACTCTTGAAGTCCTAGGTATAGACAAGTAGTTTCCAAAAAGAACCCAAGGTTCACAGTAAATAATATCAATATTCAACAAAGGGGCTTCTATCAATTTAAAAGTCTTCTATACCACATTTGGAAATAAAACCTAATGAAGTGAAGACACAACCTATAGAATGTCAAAACATTTATGCTAGCTACACCTCATTCAGATAAATAATATTTAAAGTATATAAAAAACACAAAATGGACTTCCTAATATAAAAAAGCTAATCAAAAAATGGATCAGTGAAATGCATAAACATTTCTTAGGAGAATAACCAATGGCCAATAAATATATGAAGAGATTTTCAGTATCTTTTGCCATAAAAGAAATATAAGGTAGAACAACATTGAAATTCTAATTTAATTCATAAAAATATCTATCAAAGTAACACATACTGGTAAGTTTGTGGTGTGAAAGGATCTTTTCTACATTGCTGGTAGAAGTGGAAACTAGTACATTTTGGATATCAGAATGGACAATCTTTCATAAGCGTCTTACTTACTTTTCTCTTCCTGATGAGACAAAATACCTGACACCAAAAGTTAAAGGACAAAAGATTTATTTAGTTCACAGCCTGTGGCAGGTGCAGTGTATAATCACCTGGCCACAAAGCATGGTGGCATGGGTGAGGAGCAATCATTCATAGCAGAGGAAGACAGAAAAAGCAACGAGAGCAAAAGGGAGGGTAAGAGCAAGCCTTTTTTCCTCCCTTACACTGTAGGCAGACTTCCCACCTAGCCAAATGCAGAGTTTATGCCATCTCTATGCCCTCCTTTTACACAGAATGAGATTGTTTGCAAAGTGAGGACCCAGGTCCCTGCTGAGTTACTTAGTTTAACTTCTAAACTTCTCAGGTTGAAGTAATGAATCCAATAATTACAATATCCTGGGAAGGAAACAGCCACACTAGGGCTTATGTTCTATGCCCTAGGATGTGTAACTGCTGAATACTGAGCTAAGCTTCCAACTTCCTCAAGTTGACACAACTATTACAGTCCACCCCTTGGCAACTTAGCAAACAGACACCATTCTTTAAATCAGGTTCTAGACAAAAAAAAAAAAAAAAAAAAGCTAATTCTTATAATTTCACAGTGTGAACATTAGAAGACAGGTTTAACAGTCCTTAAGAACAGGTATTAAGTCTTTCAACATTTTATTACATTACAACCATAACATTCTAGCTCCTGACCCCCCAAACACTCATGCACATCTCTTTATGCAAAAGGAATTTAGTCCATCTATAAGAGCTGTCAAAAATCCTAACAGATTCAGGACTGTTGAAATATCCAAGGCCCAAGTCTCCTGTGATATGTGAGGAAAATTCTTAGGTGTAAGCTTCTACACAAATGAAAAGTTCAACACTTTCAACATTCAGTGGCATGAGATAAATATTTCCATCGCAAAAGTTACAAAAGGTGAATATAAAGGGTTGGGACCAAAGCAAGTACAACAATCCAGCAGGCAAACATTAAGTCCTATAGTTCCACATGAAGCATTTAAAGCAATCTGTGATAAATTGGGATATGCAGAGAGTTTGAATGGCTCTTCCTTGTGGCATTTTTCATGGTTGTAACTCCCATGGCTTCTCTTTGAGGTTGGTTTTCCTTTCTTCTTGAATGTTTCCTCGGACAATCCATGTTCCTTGCTTCTCCAAACTTTTTGAGTCTCCTTTGCACTATTAGCTTCACAGTAACAGCTCCACATATTGTCCTCTTAGGGGGACATTATGTGGTCACTCAGACCCTCTGAAATTAGGGTGGGCTGAACTGCACAACAGGTACGTTCTGCATGCACCTAAAACCAGCACCACACTGATGATGTCAGCGTCTGCTGTTCGCTGGAGCAGTAGTGAGGATTTCTCTCTCAGCTTTAGGAGTCAATGGGCTGAATCAGTAAGCAGTCTGAAAAATCTGGGGAAAATTTTTCCTATGCTGCCACCATTCTGGAACATGGTGCTCAGTGGTCTTCTGTTCAAAGCAACATCTTTCACTTTTACAGTTCTGAGTTGGCAAAGTGTGGAGACTTGGTGCTTCTTGAAATACCCTCAGGCCATCTTTTATTTTCTCCTGCTCCTTCTCACTAGTGGATATTTTCTCAGCTGTATTTTTGCAGTTCACAGCCTTAGTAGAGCTTTCATTCAGGTCAAAACTCACAACATTTGAAATCATGCTGCTGGACTCTTTGCTGTTGTTTCTCAATGTAAGTCTAGCTAAAAGCCTCCAACAGCAGCCATGCCACAGCCTCAACATTCAACTGCCTTGAAATTACTTCTGCCAGACTAATTATCTGTTGACCTTTATCCCAATCTCAGTCAAAGTCCCTGGACATGAGTAAAATGCAAACTTTTTGCCAGGCCATAAAACATATCATCTGGAGTCCAGTACTCAATGTAGTCCTTCCTCCCAGCAGAAACTACCTAAGCTTAGTCTTTACTGATTTTTTTTATCTTCTGGACTGTGACGAGAATCTCTCAGACAGAATCACATAATGTACTCTGGCTCTATTCTTTCATTTGACATCTTCAAATCTTTCCAATCTCTTCCCACAAACCATGCCCAAAAGCTCTTGAGTCATAAGTTCAGCTCTAACTACAGCAAAAAAATCCAACTTTTATAATACGAAATTTTGTCTGTTACATTTCTTTCATTGCTAAGACAAAATATTTGACACCCAAAGTTAAAGGAGAAAAGGTTAAATTAGTTCACAGTTTGTGGAGGGTTCAGTACATTATCATCTGGCTCCATGACAGGGTGGCATGGCTGAGGGGCAGTCATTCATGATGGTAGAAGAAAGCAAGCATCATTTCCTCTTACATTGTACGCAGACTACCTTCCCTAGGCAAGTGTAGCTGTCACAGAATCTCTGTGCCTTTCTTTTGCACAGGCTGAGGTTGTTTACAAAGTGAGGACTGTAGGCCCCTGCTGAGTTACTTAAACTTCTAAACTTCTCAAGTTGAAACAATGAGTCAACCACTGTAACATCCTAGAGTATAAGCAGCCTCCATAAGACTTGTCCTCTACACTCTAAGATGTAGATGTGCTGAATAACTTAATAAAGTTTCTAAACTCTAATTGACACAGTGAGTCAACCATCGCAATGACCAAAAATAGAAATTTTATTTGGACCAGTCATTCCATTTCTAGATATCTTCCCTAACGAGTTAAAGACATCATCGTACAGTGATGCCTCTCTACCCATGTTTATAGTCACAAATGGACAAAGAAATTGTAATTTTACACAATAAATTATAACTTTGCTATAAAAAGAATCAATTTGAGCAATTTGTAGGAAAATCCCAGTCACAGTATACCCTGTGACCATATTGAACACAGTAAAACAAATCAGACGTACAAGATTAAATATTATATCATTTTTCTTTTATAAGAAATCTGAAGTCTAAATAAATGAAAGAGCAAAATAAAACATAGATAGCAGAAGAAACAGGGAGACAGTTCTTTTGCAAAAATGAAGGGAAAGGCCAGCCAAATAGTTCAGCAGATTAAAGAGCCTGCAAGCAGGTGCAGGGGCCGGGGATTTGATCCCTGGGCCTGATGAGCTGGCCCTCAATTCTCTGGGTGTACTGAGACAGCAATTGAGACTGGGCATGGTGGTGAGCACATGTAATCCCAGCTCTTGGGAGGCTGTAAACAGGCAGATCACTATGAGTCCAATCTAGCAGTAAGAGCCTGAATACCCTAGACCCTTCCCTAAAATACAAAAACAAAAAAAAAAAAAAAGTGAAGGGGACATAGGGATGGAAGGCAGGCATAGTGAGGGTAGTGGAAATGGGTAAAAACAATTGATGTGTGTTATACATTTACCAATGTCCTTCATGACTATAGTCATCATACATTACCAAATGTGCAATAAAAGTAAAAATTTAAAAAATTTGTTAAAATTGTGTTTTACTTAGTGACGGTTCCTGTATTCAGGTTTTTTTAATGTAAGATATCATTCCTGAAAAAATGTTTTTGGGTAATTTGCATATTTATTCCTGCCACAATATCTATTGTGTGACATACTGACAATAGAAACTTAAGTGACCATAAAGTAGTTGATTATTACATTAAGGGATTGAAGGAATCCATATTGTTAAAATAGCCATGCTATGCAAAACATCCAGACATATTTACACAGTCACTACAAGTCACATCAAAATTCCAATGATACTATTTTCAGAAATAGGAAGAACAACCCCAAAACTGCATAGAACCCCAAAATCACATCATCCTAAGTAATTTGAACAAGCAGGATGTTATTATGCTATCCCACTCCAAAACATACTAGAAATCCAAACTGGCATAGGCAAGTGAACAGAAAGGTAGACTAATTGAATAGAAGATAAAGCCTAGAAATAAACCCACTTGTCTAGAGCCAGCTGGTTTTAAATAAATCTTGAAAGAATACATATTGGAGAAAGACTTTTCTTTTTAATAAATAGTGCTAAGAAAGTTAACCACACGTTGAAGAATTAACCTTTACCTTGTTTGTCAATGCTTGAAAAATTAAAACAAAATGTTGGAAAAACTTAAATGTAAGACATAATTTGTAATACTTCTGAAAACAAACAGGGTGACCACTTCAGAACATTAGAATTGGCTGAATTCTTTTGAACAAAAAGAAAAAGCACTGAAAAAAAAGCAAAAATAGAAGATGAATAAGAATCCATTATAATAAAACCTTCTTCGCAGAAGAAAATATGAAGAGCTAGGGAAAAGAATGAGAGAAAATGAACTACTTTCAAGAATATATTGAAAACTAATGAGTCAACAAAATAAAAAAATGAGAAAATTGATTTAAAAAGCAACACTATGCCAAAAGATACACCTTTCATAAAAAAACATACAAATGCCAAAAATATTTAAAAATGCTCTAAATCACTATTCAGTAGAGAAATATAAATTAAAACCACAATGGAATGAATAAACCTCACCTCAGTAAGTATGATTCTTACTATAAGGTGAAAGACATCAAGGAAAGCTTGTGATTTCAAACAGCATGGATAAAACTCAAAATTACATTTGTTAGATATTAGGAGTATGAAAATGTGGATCCCAGACACTGACAGTAGACTTATAGTCACCAAAGTCTGAGGTTAATAGAGAGAAGGGAAACATGGGAAAAGATTAATCAGTGGTTGTAGAGTTAAATAGGAACAAAAAGTTCTTTCCTGCTATTTCACAGTATGGTGACTATAGGTAATAATGATGCATTTGTACATTTCAGAAACCTAGAAGAAGGAAGCCTTTGAAAGTTTTCATCAGATTGGCCAAATAACTCAGCAGATTAAAGTGTCTGCAAGCAGGTGCAGGGGCCAGGGGTTTGATCCCTGGGCCTGCCATGCCAGCCCCACTTCCGGGACACACTGAGACGGCAATTGAGACTTTGAGTGGTGGCATGCCCCTATAATCCCAGCTCTTGGGAGGCTGTAAACAGCAGAATCACTATGAGTCCAATCTAGCAGTGTGACCCTGAAAACCCTGCAGATCCTTCCCTAAAAATACAAAACCAAATAAATAAATAAATATACATAAATAAATCAATGACTAAATAAAAAATGGAAATATTACTATCTAAACTGTGAAGTGCATGACAAAATGAGTATGAAGAAGAATGATATTTAATGTCATGAAACAGATGTTCCAGACAATAATGGATGTAGAAGATACATCCTAGCATTCAAATTTCAGTGAGCTTATATGACACACCGAGATGTGAAATTTTCTCTACTTGGAATTTTGCCAAAGATCTCATATTAGAGTCTTGGTTCAGCAATCTTGTGTAAAAGGTAGATTGTCTTCCAATTTCATAATTGTGCACAAGTACACGACCCATAGAAATATCTTCAAATTATTTTTTTGTTTCAGATAAACTGCCATCCAAAATTTGGGTAAGTAATTGGTAACAGTAGAAACAAAGACTGCCTCAGAAGACCATGGCAAATCAACGACCTATGGAATAGTCTGTCTTTGCTTTGTTAACTAGAATTTTCATCAAGTCCAGTGTCTATTACTGAAGACACCACTGAAATGTCCATGGCCCTGAGTTCGAAGCCCAACATTAAAAAAGCATACTGAAATTGGTAGATGTTACAAACCCATATCCTTTTCTGCAAAACTATTCAAAATACATGTTATGATGGTCAAAAAGAGATCAGAAGCACTTTGCCAAAAATTTAAACAAATGTAGCAAGGCAATTTTTGATATATCTAAGTTCTCTGAATCTCTATTGAATATGCCTCTGGTCTTTGCTGTTTGTAGTCTCAGGTACCTTTAAAGCTAATTTTTCCTCTTTTTCATATCTCTGTAGATTTTTCTGTCTCTACTTCTCTCTTTCTTTCTCATTTCCAAAGCCATACACTACTTTTTCTATTTCTAGATCTTAGTATTATTGTATCCTTATAACGTTAAAGTCACATGCTCTGTTACTTTTCTTATTTCTCAAGCAAAATTCCTGAAGTTTATTTTTCTCAGTTTGAATTAGAGGTTTTATTTCACCGTAGGTGGCTTCAAGGCAGGGTGACATGGAATAGGGGCATCACAGGAAAGAAACAGTCTATGGCAATGCAGGGCAGGCAGAAGGTAGCAGGTAGCAAACAAACAACAGGGAATAGCAACAAGCCACTTCCTGTCACTTAGGATGGATAGCACTCAAAACCTTATTTCTTGCATCATATCTCTGGCCCACCATAACACATCCTACATACAACCACCTCCTAAAAGCCCTACCTATGAATTAATGAGGCTTTTAAGGCAATATTTTCATACAAACTATAATATTTTTCCCCTGCCCCCCAAAGGCTCAAGGCTATTTCTTTATGCATATGGCATTCATTCCATCTCTAGAAGTTCCAATGTCCTAACAATGTCACTATTGCTGAACAGTTCAAATCCAATCTCTGAGATTTGAGAAAAACTCTTAACTGCAAGCCCCTGTACAAGTGAAAAGAAAGCCAAATACATCCAACATTTAATGGCATAAGATAGACATTTATTTCAAAAAGGTAAACAGAGGAGGATAGAAAGGAGTGGGAAAAAAAAAGCAAATCCAAAATCAGGTAGGAAAAAATTTATGTCTCATGCAGTCTCTGAGGCAATCTGTCGCAAGGTGTGAACTCCCAACAGCTTGGGTAGTGCCATCCCTCTAGCACTGTATATTTTCCTCAGATAGTCCATGTTCCTGGCTTCTTCAAACTTCTTGGGTTTCCACTGCACTTTTGACTTCATACAGCTTTATATACTGCCAAATTAGAAGCATTCCATATGACCTCCAAGGCCTTCTTCTGAAGTCTGAGTTCAATCCTTCCTCACCCCACAATTCTTGCAGTCTGCATGTATCTAAAACCAGCACCGTGCAGCTGATGCCAAGGTCCACTGCCAGCAGGAGTAGTAGCCAGGGTTCCTTCTGTCTTAGTTGTGAGCATCAAATGTCTCTGACCCAAATCACAGAAAACGACTTCCCTAGGCTTCCACTACTCTGGAAAATGGTTTTGCTGGAGCTGTCTTCTCAAAGCAAAAGCATTCCCTTTTGAAATTTTGAAGCCTCAAACGGAGGAGTCCTGCTGCTTCTTATGACATTCTCAGGTCATCTTCTCTGTTGTCTTTCTTCTTCTAAAACACTTGGGTTTTCTTTCTAGTTTAGTATTTTTTTATGTATTTAGCACAGGGTCTACAGGGTCTCACTAACACATCAGACTCATAGTGATTCTCCTGTTTTCAGCCTCCCAAGCACTGGGATTACAGGTGTGAGCCACCATGCCCACTCTCGGTAGCCATCTCAGGGGTGGGGTAGGTATTGCATGCTGGGGATCGAACCCCGTTCCCTGTACCTACTGAACCTGGCACTTTAGTCCGCTGAACTATCTGGCCATCCCTTTCCAGTCTTTGCAACAGCCATTTTTTCCTGGTTCATCTTTGCAATCCAAAACTTTACTTTGTTTCATTTCTGGCCAAACTCAAAATGTTTTAAATCATTGTGCTGTCCTCTTTGATCTTGATTCTCAACATAGGTCTGGATAAAAGCCCTCAAACATAGCCACTCCATGGCCTCAACATTACTATGACCTGAGATTTCATCTCGCAGATTAATAAAATTACTGTCCTGAATCTGGGTCTCAGACAGTTTCTGGGCATGAGCAAAATTCAGACAAACTCTCTCCCAATCCATAACATACATCACGTGGAGTCCATAGCCAATGCTATCCTTCTGACCAGCAGAAATCTCCTGAGCGTGGTACTTACCGCATTTCTATCAGCATTCGAATCTTCTGAACTCTGAGGAGAATCTCCCATCAAGTACCACTCAAGGCACGTTTGTTCAGCTGGCATCTCCAGAGCTTTGCTCACTCCCGTTTCAAAGCCTCCTGCACCATATGGTCAAGTACAATAGCAGCAATAATATCACTTCTCTGGTACCAAATCTGGCTTAGTTACTTTTCTCATTGCAGAGGCAGAAAACTCAGCATCCAAAGTTAAGCTTTATTTGAACAGATTTATTTGGCTCACTGTTTATAGAGTGTTCTGTCTGTTGTCTGTGGGCTCCAAAGCGGGGTGGTGAGGCAGAGGGGCATCAGGCAGGCAGGCAGGCAGAAGGCAGCAAGCATCAAGTGACAAGCAACAACCACAAAAGCTCCTTCTGTTCCTTCTGCTTCATCCAGGCTAAGGCTTAATCCTAGCTTCACACATGACTCAATCCCAGCCTCACACACTTGATCCCGAAAGCATATACCCTATACAGCCACCTCCGAAAATCTCCACTGATGACCGTTTAGGCCCTTAATGGTACATTTAAATAACAAGCATAACATCCTATGAATGAAAGATTTACCGAGCGTAAGTCCAAAGGGGATGTGGTTCCCTCACCGCGATGGTTAAAATAGGTCTGAAATCTCTATATGGTGAGTCTCTCTTTTTTTTCATTTCAAGAACCTTTCATTTTATTTCCTGTTTCTTTTCTTTTCGCATATTTGCTTTCACTTTCTCTGACAGTTATCGTAGTTAAACTGAAACTGAAGATGCTGTATTCCCAGGCTGAAATCCCTACCAGGTTTAGACAGGAAAGGAACTGTTTTCTCCAGGTCTAGTGCATAACCTTTGGGTATATTTATTTGAGTCAGAACTGTCTCAGTGTTGGGTTCTGCCTCTACTGGCTATGTCACCTCAGAAGGCTCACTTAACCTCCCTCTAAAGGTTTTTCCCATAGGACAATAATTGGTTGGGAATTGTAAAAATAAGAAGTAGATGTTAACAGCAGTATGACTACCAAAACTAAATATTCAAAGTTTATTTTTGTGCACATAACACAAATTATAGTACTGATAAAACATCCTTGGTATAAGGCCTACCATTGCTTCTGAATTTTCCACTGACTAGATCAATTCCTTGAATGAAGGTGGGTCAGGGATATCTTCCCCCCCCCCATATTTAATACAGGGTCTCACTAAGTAGATTGGACTTGTAGTGATTCTCCTATTCTCAGCCTCCTAAGTGCTGCGATTACAGGTACGCGCCACCACATCCAGTCTCAATCGCCAACTCATCACGCCCTGGGGACAGGGTTGGCATGGCACACCAGGGAGTGAACCCTGGCCTCTGCACTCTGCCAAAGCAGGCGCTTTAGTCCACTGAGCTATCAGGCTGGCCCAAGGTTATCTATTAAATTACAAATATTAGAAAGTTGATACGGGTGAACGTAGTACTTTTTTTGTTTAGATACAGTCACCCAAGTAAAACACTGAAATGGAACAGGAATATAAATTATATTCTTTATTTTTTTTATTTTATTTTATTTTTTGGCAGAACTGGGGATTGAACTCAGACACTTGGGCTTGCCAGGCAAGCGCTTATTCTACTGAGCCATCTCCCCAGCCCCCATAAATTATATTCTTTGTAATCTAATGTTCAAACTCAAAGAATATTTGCACACTTTTAGGAGGGGCCAAAATATTTAGAAAAAAAGTTTGTATTTCATACCGAATCACATTTATTTAATGTCTATTGTCTATAGATATGTAGCTTTGACTAGGAGATATTAGGAAACCTCATCTTATAACAGAATAAATATTCCTGGTATATATATAACTTTGGGTCATAGAAAGTGTAAGATGAAACCATGAGACTCGAATTCAGAAACATTTTGTTCCAACTCTAGCTTTTTAAATTACTATTAGAATAACTGTTGAAGTTCCCAAGTTTTTACTATGTTTCAGCTACTTCATTCATAACATGAATATGATGCTAGTGTTTACCTCCTAAAAATAAGGACATAATTATCAAAGAATAAAAAGTCTTTAAAAAGACAAAAACATATTACGCTGCTTAATGAGCTAATGAATTTCTCTTCCCATCATTGGAGTATGTATCTATATCAAGAAGGCTGGGTATAATGGAAAAGGTATTTTGGATCTTTTTGTACTTGATGATTTATATTTCCATACAGTGAAATGCATGAAAATATATATGGAAAATTCTATATTTTTTCAATTACTTCTATTATCAGGGCCACTCAAAAAATAAAAAAAGAAAACAAATATGACACATTTTAGATATGACACATTTTAAATCCAAACCTTCATACAGTAAAAAGTAGCAATGAACAAATCAGATGCATTTGAAAAGAAACATTTAGCTAATTTAAGTAATAAAATGCTGTTAGAAATGTTTATCTTTCCATAAATAAGACTTAGAGTAAATGATTATGTGGAAGTAGTTCTTTAGTCACTACTATTTGATTTGCTTAAGACAATGGCTTGAAGAGTAAGTATATGTAAGTACATGAAATATTAGGATATTTATGTTTTACAAGCATGGGCACAAAAGTTTGAGAAGGTACTATATATATACTTAAATAATTATTTATCATTAATTTACTTAAATTAGTAGTATCACACTTGCTTAAAATTTCCTGCTAATGCACCTGAGTACTTTCACAGATCAGAAAATTTAAGATATATCACTGATGAACTTAAGCTATATATTTTTAAACATTCTAAATGTACGACAGTTATAACAATTAAATACATGTTTCTGAGATTTCCAATAGAGATGAGATTTTTGAAGTTAAGCATATCTGTTGGTTTGGGCAATTTGCCTTTTGTTCCAGTATGAATTCTGTGTTATTCTTTTTTAAAATTTTTTAAATTAACAGAAGAAATACAAAAATTGTACATGTTAGGGAGTTATATAACATTTTGACATATATATATATATATATATGTTATATTAAATGTATATGTTTATTCAAATATTCACTATTTCTTTATGGTAAAAACTGACAAAGTCATTTCTTGCTTTTTGGAATGTGCTGCATGCATATTTTTCTTTTCTGTTGTCACCTTGTGGTGCAGTAGCGCAAAGCGCTTCTAGCTCCCCGCTTGCTGTACCTCACTACTTTTTGATCGACATTTCCTGCTCCCCTATCTCTTCTCCGAGCCTGCAGTGACTGCCATGCTACTTTCGTCTTCTATGAGATCAACTTCTCACATATGGTAAGACCATGCAGTCGTTGCCTGTCTGTGCCTTTCTATTCCACTTAGCACTATGACTTCTGGTTCCGTCCAATTTGTGTTTGTTTCTCTATTAGGATACATTTGCAATACAAAGTAAATATATTCATCATGGAAATTGGTACACATGCAAATCGCTTCATGATTCATTTTATTTTTCTTCTCCTCCCTCCATCCCTTGTTTCTTCCTCTCTCATCATCTTCCTGCTATTTTGCACCTGAATTACTTATACTTCAGAGTTCTTATATAAGAGAAACTTCTAGTATTAAACTTTCTGTGTCTGTTATTACAAATGATAACATTTTATTTTTTATGTCAGATTGGTATTTAGTTGTGCGTCTGTGTCTCATTTTAACGCTTTCATCGGTTGAAGGACGCTTACATCTTTTCCATTTCTTGGCTAAGGTAAGCAGCGGCGCAATGAACATGGCATTTCTCTTTGATGTGTGATTTTATTTTCTTTGGTTACTTCTGTAGGAGGGTATTGCTGGATCATGTGGTAGTTCCATTTTAAAGTTTTGAGGAAACATCATATTATTTGCACAACGACTCTACTAAGCTACATTCCCATCGGTAGTGCGGAATAGTTCCCTTTTATGAACATAATCTCCAACACTTATATTCTTTCATCTTTTTGGTAAAACCATTCTTACTGGGGTAAGACTTTGATTTTTGCCTTCCTGATGAGTAGTGATTTTGAGTCTTCTTACATGTACTTTTTGGCCATTTGTATATGTGTTACAGCTTTTAAGTTATTTGTATTCAAAGGACTATACATCACATTCACCTTGGAAGCTTAACAGCCCCCCAGCCCCAGACTTATATTTTTTGTTGGTGCCTTAAAATACTGTATTATCTTATGCCTTTTTCTTCAACAGAATTTCTTAAATTAAAATTGGTGATGTAAATTTATTTTCCCAACTATTTACTAAGCAGTTTTTATTTAAATGGTACTTTTAATGTCCTAATATAATTCAAAGTTTTAAATATGTGGTACTTGTGTGAAGAGAGAAAATTCACATCAAAAGTACCCCAGATCATTGCTGGCTATCATGCTATCTCATGGATGCTTTTTCTAGATGAGATGCGTGAAGTTTGAATGTTTGGGTAAATTGTTTCTTCCTTCTTATTCTCCCAGTCGAACTTTGCAGAGTGTGGAGTGGATTTATGTAATTAGCTTGGTTGTGAGCCATTCGTCCCATAGGCCAAGCCAATTAAAGGATATCTAAGAGAGACATGGCTCTGAACTGTGGCATATGGTGCAGTGCCACTAGTGCTAGCTGTCCAGGGAAAACGGTCACATGCATCATAACTGTGCAATGAAACAAAATTAGATGGTGAATATTTTGAACTCAAATCTCTCTCCCTTTTCGTTTTCAGGTCCTGCACTCCTTTTTGTGCTCCCTTTCAAGGGTGACAAGGAGGGGAGGAAGGGGTGAATTCTGGTTTGATCACTGAGTTGTTTGTTCAGTGTGATATTTTACTCACTTCCTGCGTTTGTTGTTGGTGTCACAAAAGCATCCAATATTTTTCAAAATTCCATTTTGATAACATTGAATATGCCAAGTTTCTGCAACATCAACTTTTAAATCTAAGAATTGAGACTCAGAACATATTTGGACATTCCATAAGAAAATTCAGAAGATCAGGAAAGAAAATTGGAAGAAATAGAAAAATAATGTGTGAAAGAATTTGAATGGATACTGTCAGACTCTATTCTATTATGATATAATTACTGTATTCACAGATATCCTCTACAAGTTTCATACAATGGGAGAAAGTCTAGTCATATGAAAAATAGGGGTATAGAATTCTAGTAATTTGAAGAAACTCCTGGTTTATGCCAACCAATGTTTTAAAATTAGTGTTGGTGTACATTGACAGACCGACAAATGCATGGATGTTTGTTGCTTAATTAAGAGTCCATCAAGTACTACTGCAGGATTAACTTTAGGCTGCAATCAATTTACCATAAGCTCTTATGGGATTTCCATTCATTCTGTGTTTTGTTCCCTTGGATCTGCTTCTATGTCCACCTTAATAACTGTATTGTTAAAACTTGAGCGAAAAAGGCAAAAGATTAAATCTTTCTAGAGGCTTTATAAAATGATTTTGCCTTGCACTAAAAATAGCAGGTTTTAAAAACTACAGGTATAAGGGTGGGTATTTATTTTACTTCTGTCTCTGCTATTAACTTATATTGTGATTTCAAACACTTTTTCTTCACCTCTCTGCCCCTCATTTCTCTCTGGTGCTAAATCATGGAAGTCTGAGGTCAGCTGACTGCATGATTTCTGAGGTTCTCATCTACCTTGAAAACTGTGGGTCAAGTTTTATTTTACTTATTTTTAAAAAAAATAATTGGAAAAAAGATACAATAGCAATGAAATAGTTTCAAAACAAGTTAGTAGGACAGTTACAATAATAAATACTTTGCATGTTGTGGTCTTCATAGTGGTTATTCAGAGGACAAGATGCACACATGATATCTTGCTTAAACAATATTAATACAAACTTTTCTTCTT
>NW_004524666.1:2520035-2524035 GCF_000260255.1 Octodon degus | reverse complement strand
TATATATATTCTCCTTTTTTCACAACAAAACGGTCCTTTATTTATACTTTTTTAAAGTTAGTAATACATGACACTAGGTTGCCTAGCAACTGCTAGCTGATCTTAACCAGACAGGATGTTCATCTCAGGAGAGAGGCAGCTTGTTTGTTTTAGGCACTGGGCCAAGTCTTACTTACACATATTTGATCCATTTCCCAGCTTTGTGGCTCCCAACACAACCCCCTTTTTTCATTTTGTTTTGTCAGAGATGGGTGTTCCACTAAAGTTAGAGAAGCTGTATTTGAAGAAGTCTCTAAAGGACTTTTTAATATTTGAAACCAGTCTAATGATTGTAGATTCTTGAATTCAGCAAAATAATCCAATATAGTCCATTAGTCCATAATAGTAGTGGGTTATCAGAAGACTGGAAATTATCAGAAGTTGTTGACTGGAGTCTTTTACAGATCAGCAATTAATATGGCATTACTTTTTCTACCTTGTGGTTATACTTTTCTGCTGGATAGTTAAGACCAAATTAAAGCAAGACTTGTATTTATTTATCTTTTTTCTCCTCTGCAAAAAAGGAAAATAAAAAATCAGTGTTGAACTTCTGACATTGCCAGTCCTATGGAAAACCCACCACTGTTATGGACTACTAGACTATATTGGAATATTTTGCTTAATTCATGCACCTACAATATTTAAATGACAATAGAATACCCTTCTGTGACAAAACTAAACAAAAAAGAGGATACAAATGAAGGACCATTTTGTATCTGTACATTCAAAATAGTTAGGATAGATATACAGCTATTTTCTCTTAATTCAATGAATATGAAGATTATTCTAATAGTGTTTGTGGACAGGATACCATGTCTGCATCTTGTACTATGAAAAATCACTAAGAAGACAACAATATGCAATCTATTAATTATGGAAACTGTCCTACTAATCACTTTGAAACTGTTTCATTACTGTTTGTTTCTCAATAAAATTATTCAAAAATAGTATTGAGGTAATGAGATATTTAATATAGTACAAATATTTAGAAAGCAATATGAGTATTTTACTATGACAAATAGTTGTTCTTTTGAAAAAGCAATGCAGAAGAGTGGAAATTAACACAAATAGTGGTGATATTGCCCCCGTACATCAATCTCACTCCTTGAGAGCTAAACTGCAAATGGTCAGACATCATCAACATTCCATCTCTCTCACACTGCCATTGTTTTCTCATGCATCATTAAATTGTTCGCATTTCATAGCTATTTTTAAAGCTCTTCTTCATGGAATCACTAGCCATTTATTAATGTTAATAATACTACTAGCTTCAAATATACACAAAATGCTTTATTTAGTACTGCTTTTCTATGCTGATAGGCTAAGTTTCATTAAGGAACATAGCATGTTTGCTGCTAAATGTAGAAATAATTTTTATATTTCAAAGGTAGGTACTATGGCTGAATTTTAAATATTTGAAGTAAAATTGCTTAGCATATTTTGCTTTATTGACATCTTTCAAAGTTTTAAAGCACAGTTCATAATGACTATTTTATTTACTTCTAAAATTTATAAACAAATATGTCTTCATGAACTTACATCTGTCTATGGACAAAAAGCTTTACTTTGCCTTGCAATGCTTTATACAAAGTGTAAGAAATATTCCCACATTTAGTTTTTTTTTTTTTTAAATGCTACTAGCTAAGCTAGAACGGGTAACTGAGATATGCTAGCAGAATTATTTCATTTTTAAAACTAAAGGTGGGTGTATGAGACTTCTGTCATGACTATATTTACAGTGAAGAGTCAGTTGTAGGCAGTTTATGTTGAAAATGACAGCATTTCTATCAAGCTGTACATCAGCTGCTGCTCGCTGGAGTCAGAATTACCATCCTTCACTGGGCTGTCTTGCTTTACGATATCAATTAGCAAACAATCTGTTTTGTTGGCACATGATACAATTAGGATGCAAAACAGAGTGGCTGTGAAGCAAAACACAGATCAGGGAGAAGGATGCTTTGCTCAAGCATGGGAAGAGAAAATGATATCATTTTTCTGTCTGTCAGTCTTTAATTTGTCATGATGTCTGATCATTGACACGAATACCTACATAATGTTACTGCTTTTGTTTCTACTTTTCAAGATAATGGTAAATTTTGACTTTAAAAAAATGCCACTTTTTTTTCTTTCTCTTTAAAAGTTGTTCAGTTGTCCGAGAATTTATTTATGTTTAGGACCCTACTTACATTCTAGAAAACATCTGAGAAGAGTCACATTCCACAGAACTCAGGAGAAAAGGTACACTAGAGGGCACTAGTAAGCTGTATTCTTCATTGTCATTTTTTTGCTTGCCAATAAAATTTGCATGTCTTTGGGGAGGTTTTTTAATTGCTTAATCTGATCTGTTTTTATTTATTTTTCTTTCTTTTCTGTTCTTTTCTTGTGGGGGGTGAGAGGTTCCATTGACTAGGAAAACTCTGTACCTTTAGGTTCATTATTTTGATAAGCTTTCTCCCACATGGATTGTCTGGTTGGCCTTTATGTCTTTATTGAAATCCCCTGATCTTGTCCTATGACATTTCTGCTTTTTTTTTTAAAGAGCATCTCCACAGCTGCAAATGATTGCTACTTAAGCCCAATTGTAAGGGCTTCTAGGTGTACACAAATCACTCCTGTGTATGTCTTCTAAGCCATATTTAAACCCTAGTCTCCAGAGGTGAAGGGCGAGATATTAAGCAATCTGCCACCTGGATTCTAACATGATGGGTAGAGAAGACAAATTCATCTTCTGAAGAATATACAAGAATATTTTCTCCTAAAAGGTCAAATGAAATTTATGCTTCACGCTCAAAACTTTGGCATTTCAATTAACTTTTAGAAGTAAAACTAATAATAATAATCTCTAACATGCCCTTAAAGAGAACATACATTTTATTTATTAAGCATAATAAACCAAGGTTAATGACTTTCTCAGAACATTTTGTTCTTCCCTCTGTTTTAACAAGATTTTAGGATAGAGATTTTTTTTTTAATCTATGTTATTACTGAGATGTCTCTTTTAGTGGCCTTCGCTTGTTAAATATTAACTTTTTAAATGATTGAAAGGTGAAATGTTATTTCATAAGTACGTGATCTGAGGAAACAGGAAATTCATACTAACACAAATTGTCCTGTTAAGAGTGGGTACATCAGTATTCAATAAGATATAATTAAAATCTTGATCATCATCCAAATCCATTCTATCGAACATTTTGCTTCAATGTATTTTTGAGTTTTGTTAACAAAGACTGACTTATTTCTCAACTCTGACCCTAGGAAGATTTCTAGCTTATCATTTGTGTAGTCTTTAAAAATATATATCTATTGTACTTTTATTTTCAATCCTTAAACCCATGAGAACAACCTCAAAATGGGACTGAAGATACTGTATTCTCTTGGGCTCAGTTGTAAGCTCACAGGTGTGCACCAGCGTTCCTGGCTAAAGGCAGCGTTACATAGTACTGTCTTGATCACCTGAAGTTCTGTGTACTGTTAGCACTCCCATTTCGTTTATTGTGGATGTTACATTAAAGGGAGAGTTTTTGTTTGAGAATGGAATGAGAGGAACCCCAAAAAAGTGAGGGCCCAGGAGGAAGGCAGTGTTTTGTACCTTGCTATACAGCTATTTTCCAGGCAAAAGTATAATGGAAAATATAGACCAAATATTTAGACCAGACAGGTCAAACAGACAACTAAGTTAACCGAGTTGATGCTATGGGAAAATGGGAGTCCAGTCCTAGCCCGAGTGTCACATTTGTTGCAGCTTCAGTTTCAGTGTTCTTTGGGACTCACAAACCTGTTGAGCAGCAAAAATGAAAATATGCACCAGATGTTTATCTACTGACTTTTTTCCATGTAACTTTTTAATATTTGTTGCAATTGCTTATTAAAAGGGGTTTGTGTGTAATAATGAGATGTCTAGAATGATTTTCTTTTCAGTTTTACTAAGACATTATTTATAAGTAAAATAGTACATAGTCAA
>NW_004524666.1:2503924-2507154 GCF_000260255.1 Octodon degus | reverse complement strand
AATGTATGCAGTGTATTATTTGTTGAAACTGTACTTTCGATTTGATTTGAAACTGTCTCATTGCTATATGTTTATCAATAAAACTTTGAAAAGAACAAAAAAAGAAAAAAAAATAAACTCATGATCACAGATTGCTACAGCAGGAATATACAGATTTGAATTAGCAAAGGAAAACATATCAAAATCTTAGAAAGGCCAGGTATAAACTCCCATTTGCCTTTTACCAGGAGAATAAGAAAGGTGTTTAATTCTCCAAACAATAGATCTGTAACTAGATTTTTAGCATGCTTCCATCAAAACCTTCCTGTCTTGGGTTTTTCACAGATGTCAGTCATATGTGCAGTGAATGCCTCTGTAACTGACCATCTCTATGGTACTTAGTCTTAGAAATCATGCCCATGGAACAGGGCTCCTATTTGAAAAAAAAAAAAAAACAGGCAACATCATAAGTCACATTATTAGCATTATCCATCTCACTTGTCCAAGTCTTAATGTGCATAGAAGCCCTATCGTCTGGTCAAATATTTAGGGACTTAGAAGCTATCTTCTAAAAGCACTGAAGGGCCACTCGTGAAACTTTTGAAATGTGTATTTTGGAAAGCTTAAACTTACTGATTGAGTCCTTTACTGTACCACATAAATGTTATAAATGTTTCCTGGTTTTTGCCACCTACGGCCAGATTTTGATATAGTGTATTGTTTTATTTTATATGCTGAACACATGCATTTCTTTAATGAAAACTTAATAACACAGCCCTGAGTTGGTTTCTTTAGAAAAACGGGTCATCTGAAAGAATAAATTTTGATGCAAAACTGAGGTGGCAGGTTAAATTTTTAGGCAAATATTGAGAAAATTGCAAAGTTTAGGGTGTAATTTATCATTGAGAAGCTATCCAGAGTGCATATTACATAATTTCACTTCAGAAATTAAGCAAAACCATCGGAATTAAGGTGTGACAAATGAAAGTTTAGTGGAGGCCAAATAAATTTCTTATGAATAAACGTTTCCAGATTGGAGCTGTACTTCCAATGAACTTCACCACACCTAGGCAGTAAGGAATGCTTGGAAGATGTGGTAGGAGAAGACTTAATCAATCATTAAAACAATGACTGTATAAGTCATAAGTTTCTTAATAATGCTGGAACAAAGTTCGAGAAATTTAGGGATTTATAGCAACATATATTTACTATTGTACATTATTGTTGGTCAACATCGGAAGTCACCTGTGGGGTGCTAAAATTAAGGCATGGCAAATCTCCATGTCTTCTTGAGTCTCCAGTGGAGAACATTATCCTTTAAATCTCCACTCTTCTTTAGTCTCCAGGGGAGAACATTATCCTTTAAATCCACCCAGAAGGTATTCTCCAAATCTGTCTCCTTTACTCAAGTCCTTCAGCCTCACCCCAACTTCCACTCTCACATCTCTTTCTGATTCTAACTCTTGTGCCTCCTTCTTTGTCTTATGAAAACTTTATTACCATATTGGACCTACATGAATAGCCAGCTAAAATCTACTTCCCTCCCCACCTCAGATTCCTTAATATAATCACATTTGCAATGTTCCTTTCCAGGAAAGGTAATGTAGTCACAGATTCCAGGCATTAAGAAATGGGTAACTCGGAGAAGGAAATTACTGTGTCTCCTGTGGCAGAAGACAGAATGAATGAGCAAATAGTTGAGATCGAAAGAGTCAGATATCAAATGCTACTTTTCATAGTTAGATAGTCTAATCATGATACAAATAGTGTGACCACAGCCTTACTACTGCCATTTATCTCTGGATAGTCTATTACCCCATTAACATTGAAGAAGAGTTTATCTTTAGTTTTGCAGGTCCAAAAACTCAATGGTCAATAATTCAGGAGCAACCCATTGTACTAAGGATTCATTCAAACAAATATATAAAAAAAGATTAATTCAAAAACTATCTTTTATTTTGCATTTGATATATATCTAAATTGTATTATGATACCTTATGCCATTTTCAGTGCAGAGCTTGAAAATAGGTTTTCATACTTCTCAGTGAAGAATATTATCTAAGGGTCCATTAACCAATCCAAATATGACTTTGAAATACCCTGGCAGAGACAGAGACCGGCTTTATCCTCTAGAGAATGCTGATTGTTGATATACGAAGTGGGATGCACCTCTCCACTGATTGCTTTTATTTTCATAATTTCCAATCAATTATTATATTCACATTTAAGCATATATCATCTTGTTATGGCCAGAACAAACACAATTATAACAACTAATACTTCCTCATTAAAAAATGGAATTTGATGGGTCAGCCAGATTGCTCAGCAGACTAAAGCACCTCCTTAGGCAGAGCACTGCGACCAGCGTTCGATCCCCAGTGTGTGATCCCCAGCGTGCCATGCTGGCCTCACCCCCAGGACGTGCTGAGACAGGGAGTGAGACAGTGTGGTGGCACCACTGTAATCCCACCACTTGGGAGGCTGAAAACTGGGGAATCACTATAGGTCTGATCTGTGTAGTGAGACCCTGTAGACCCTATACTAAATACATTAAAAAAAGAAAAGAATTGGACAACTAGATGAAAAATATCAGAATCCCATTAAAAAGCTAAACTGAAAGCTGATGAAACATTTCCATCTTACAATGACAAACAACCTTTATGTTTAGCCAGCTAAATAATTCCTTTGGACTCTAGTACCAATGGTGACGTGGTGACCTATTTTCATTTACAAAATTATCCCATGCTTATATTTAATACCATTTACACTTTGGAAATGAAATGTGAGACTAAAAATAATTTATGTTTTTGGGAGAGGGTCTAGCTATACAGTTCGGACTGGAAGTGACCCTCCTCAGGGTAACCGCACCGAGTTATGGTGGCTGGCCAGGCGGGTCCGGAGCAGGGCCGGCATGGCCTTCAGAACCAGGAATTAAACCAGGATCCTTGTGCTTGCCAGGAGGTGCTTATGCCTCTGAGCTGTCTCCCAGGCCCCTGAAACCAAAAACAAGTCAAAGCAATTGAAGTTTCATAAAGTAAGTTACTAGGATTTGAGAAAAGGTCCTCGAATGTTCAAGTTTGTTTCTTCCTCTTTTTTTCTTTTTCTTTTTTTTCTTTTTTTTTAATTTTAGGGAAGGGTCTAGAGGGTGTTCAGGGTCTCACTACTAGATCCAATTCAGTGATCCACCTGTTTACAGCCTCCAAAGAGCTGGGATTACAGGCGCGCACCACCATGCCCAGTCTCGATTGCTA
>NW_004524666.1:2501568-2503824 GCF_000260255.1 Octodon degus | reverse complement strand
GTTCTCCACTTGGAAATGTAGGTTGTTTCTATTTCTAGGCTACTATGAATAGCAACAGTAAATATGAACAGGCAGATGTGTGTCTGATGAGATGGATGATTTCATTTTCTAATCATATGTACCCAGAAGTGAGATTGCTGGCCCATATATCAGGTATGTTTGGATTTTTTGTGGAGCCCTTATACTCTTCTCCATAGTCCCCATGCCAGTTCACACTTCCCCAACATCACACCAGGGTTATCCTTTCTTCACTTGCTCTCCAACATTTGATATCTTGTGTCTCTTTGATGCTAGCTTCTTGTAATTTGATTTGTCTTTCCCTGATGATTATTGACTTCAAATACCTCTTGCTATAATTGTTGGGCATTTCCATGTATTCTTCAAATAATGCTTTTAAGTGAAATGTTTAAAGAAGCTTGGCATTTTCTGAGTGAAACATATGTAGTTATTGAACTTGCACATCTAGAACATCTCCTTTTTCCCACTATGCTTTTTGGTAAGTGTTATCAAAATGGAAAGAGTTGGGTGTTACATTAGCAAATATAAACATGGATTCACTAATTACCTAAAGTATCTGATGCTCTGAGTTGTTAAATGTCCCTAATAGGAGAGATTTATTTATAATATTGTATGGAGTCTTAGGGCTTGCTCTCAAATTAATTTATACTATCCAATGAAGAACAAACACTAACATTAAAAGTGAAACAAACATAACTTACAAAAACACATTTTCATAAATTTACAGACATAGTTATTTAGTAATTTGGGCACACTGTCATCATTTGGATATTTACATGAAATATACTCCAATGTTAACATTAGAATATGCCTCTATTTAATTCATATTGATATTTTTTTTCTATTGCACTCATACTTCACACTTTCTCACTTAGTAAATTGTCCATTTTTAAATTTTTAGTAAAATATGATTTATTAAAATAATATATCACCTTTACATTATAATAAATCCGACTAGAAATACTGCAGAAATAGTTATAAACTTTACAAGAATATATGAAAGGATGTTTTCAGGGATCAGCAGCTATACTGACACTGCAAACATGTTTCATATGAAAAAGCACATTTAGGAGCTTACAGTAGCTGATGGAAAATCTTATTTTTTTTTTTGTAATGTTAAATTATAAATGAAAAAGATGCCAATTTTCTATAAAGAATTTCTATTTATGGAAACATTCTGTTTCCAAAAAACTCCTTGATAAAATATTCCAAAATACTAGAAACTTCAAAAGTTGGACTCATAAGCCTTACAGGAACATTAATATATGAGAAAAACAAAGCTCTTTTTGTCATGTAAATAATCTCACTGTCCAATTTAGATGTTATATGCATCATCCATTTATCAGTTCTACAAGGAGCCTCAACCCAGTAGAAACCAACATTACAGGTGTTTGCTCTTGTGATTGGTGACATATGCAAGAAAGAACCTTAATTCTACACCATGAATTAAATGCTACAAAACCTTATCAACATAAAGTTTGATGTTCAATTCAGCATAGTCTGAATTCAGAGACATTTTTATCCTAATGAGTTTTGTACAGATCATATTGGAGGGTTCTAGAGGAAATTACTCCCCAAGTCCTTTAATGGAAGTTGAAATGAAAGAAGGAAAACAAGAAAGGACAGACAGAATTTGAATGCTCCTTTCTCTCAAAAAGGTTACAACAGGTAGAGCATTTCACCCTCAAAGTATGTGAAAGGAGACAATGCAAACTAAGCCAATCCACCAAAGGCTGAGATAGACACGCTTTTCTATGCAAGATTCTGATACAGCAGGTTGTGTGTAGTTGACTAGATGAATTGTTCATTAAGGAATATTTCAAATGAAGAAAAACCAATATTCTTCTTCAAAGCATGTGTGGTGTTGTGGATATATATAGAAAGTGGTTAGTAGACCTGACTTACCTAATCATGAATTTCTACATTATTTTAGCAGGTTTGCCTCATTATTATTATTTTTTCTTTCTGTACATTTTTAATTTACTAATTTCTGCCCTGGTTTTCATAATTTCTTCCTTGTACTAGCTTTAGATTTGGAATGTTATTGTTTTTCTAGAACTTTGAAGTGCATCATTACTTATTGGGGCTAGTTCTGTTTTTCTTTTAGTTTAATTATTTATTTTTTTCTCATAATTTTATTGAGAAACAAATAGCAATGAGACAGTTTCAAATCAAATTGGTAGGACATTTTCAATAATTAACACATTGCATACATTCTTCCTAGTGGTTAATTGCTGT
>NW_004524666.1:2494580-2495604 GCF_000260255.1 Octodon degus | reverse complement strand
TGCTAACGCTTTATAACGTGACTCCACGTGGTACTAAAACAGGTCTCCTGAATAGTGAATTTGTGCACTTGCTTTCCTATTGAAGGTAGAGAAGACATTTTCATAATTATATTTTAAAAAGAACAGTGAATGACTTGAGAGACACATTTACTCCAAAGACATTTTCTATTAATCAGTAACCTGTAAACCCTTTGTGCCAAAAAATTACCTTTGGATATCTTGAAGTGACAATGAAGTGCCGCGAGGGAATTTGATCCCCCTAGTTAAGTGAAACATCACGCTAAAAATCAGGAATCTATTGCATGAATTCATAGTGCAGGAAAACTAAATGTGATTTTAGACATTTACTTGCAATCATTTTCAGGTATCTTCTCACTAAGAGACACCACTAAGTGCACTACTATGCTAAAAATGAGGAGACATTTTAATATGATTTTACTTCACTCATAATTGCATTTTATCTCTGAGTCCTAAAATTACAATATGAAAAATGGTATTTTGGCTCTTGGAAGTTTTGGATTCACTGTACTCAAAGTTTTAACTATGCCTGCCAAACATGCAGAGCTCCCCTGAAATGGTCTATTTTAAAGTCTAAGGACATTTTTTTCTTTGCTTGATTTTATAAAAATAGGACAACAGTATCTTTGTGCTCATCAATATTTGGAGACACATTTCTATCTGACAATGTATTACAATTACAATGTATTATATGATGTTTGGCCACCTCATTGTTGAAGTTGAAGTCATCTTTTCAGTCCCAGTGGCTTTGTTTTGAAGCCAGGGCTTGCACACTCAATAACACTATCAGAATATCCCAATAAAATGTAGCTTATAAGGGAGTGAATTTATTCAAAAGGAGTTACTGAGTTAAAGAGTAGTATAGGAGAGGGAGTGGGGGGAAAGAGATATACCTATGGATGTAAACGGGATGGTTTGGATAACTGTACTGTGCATTTCTGCTGGTCTATAGAAAGGAACAGATAATGCTTAATTTGTTTTATCTCCTTTTGTCAATTGTTTGTAC
>NW_004524666.1:2475072-2494084 GCF_000260255.1 Octodon degus | reverse complement strand
TGTGTGTGTGTGTTTATGTGTGTGTATGTGTATAAAAATGGCTGTTTGATCATAAGTTCAATTCGAACCACATAGGTGCTGGTTGTTAAACTTTGACCAGTAGCATTTCATCCATAAAGAAAATATACAAATTATTGAACATAGTATCAGTGGTATATTCAAAGCTATTACATAATGATGATGATTAGCTTGATTTGGGTGATAATTTCAAAGGTCAATGTATTTAAAATTAATAAAATTTTATATATCAAATATGCATAGTTTTGTCTATCCATTATATTCAATAATGAAATAACCAGATTCTTTAGAAACAAAGGAATGCACCTTGAGACCATAATGTTAAGTGGAATAAATTGGAGACATAAAGTGAAATATCATGTGATTTCTCTTACATAAGAAAATTAAAATACAAAAAGCAAAATAAAGACAGGTAAGAGAAAAGAGGACAACAGATCTTTTGGAAACAGGAGGGGCACTGAGAGGGTGAGGAAGAGGACAGGAATGGGAAACAGGACGAAAGAATCAATTAAGACGTGCAATATCCATATGTCAACTGCCAGTGATGAATGCCTCGTTACCTCCTCAAATCCTGTACCAATAAAAAGTGAAAACGGAGAAAAAAAAAAAGAAAAAACACATTTCAAAGGACAATATTTAAGAAATTTTCACAATTCTATGACACTCTTTATTCAGTCATGAATCCAGTGTTCAATGAAAGAATGCAAAAATCATATACATTGTGGTAATTCTTTATCATAATGTTTGGATAAAATCCAGGAGAACTGGTTTTATCAGAGACTTTTGTGATGTGAAATTTACTTTGTTATCTGATGATTAGAAGGAAAGTTTGCAATAAAACCTTAGAGATTCTTAGTGAGGTTTTCCAATAATTGCCAGTGGTGTGTGATTTAGGAAATTATATCCATCAGAAAAATACTATTTAAAATATTTAAATAATGCTTGCATCAATTTTGACTCAAATGTTCTGGTACAAGAATTTCATTTTGATCAGGCATTTTGGCACAGACCTGCAATCCCAGCACTCAGGAGGATGAAGCAGGAGGATTGTTGTGGGTTATAGACAAGCTTGAGCTATGAAGTGAGCTCAAGGCCAGACTGAGCTGCATAGCAAGAATCTTCCTCAAAAAGACCAAAAATAAATAAATAAATAAATAAATTCATTTTGATGACATTGCTCAATTTTAAAAACAGAGATAAATGGGTGTTTTCAAAGAGAGTGCAGGCTGACCACCAATTCCATCTACTAGACTGTCTAGAAGCTTAGCAAAGTTAGATGTCTCAGTCTCCTTTGAAGGTCTATGACTGAGTTTTGGCCAATGGCAAGGCTTGTAGGCTGTATATATCTTCCACATGTGCTTTTTTAATGGTATTATGTGGTTGGCAAGAATGGAAGGGGGTTCATAGTAAAATCAGGGTTCAGTGCAACCTAATTCCCAAAGTGCCTTCTTGGTGTGGTGGTACCTAAGAGCTTTTTAGTGAAGAACATCTTGATACAAATGTTATGCATTATTGGAATACAGGGGTCATGGAGATTAAGCCAGTAGACATCATAGTTTGAGATTATTGCACTCCACACATTAGGAAAAAAATGCCTTTTATTTGTCTGTCACTTTACTTTTCACCATTGGGAAAACTTATCTTAAAGAAAAAGAACTATAGAGAATATGCCTAGTGGTTGTTCCATAAAAATAAATGTTGTGGGCATCTGCTTGTGGGTGGTAGGGTTTTCCCACTTTGAGTAATACTTTTGATCCAAGTGAAAAATCTATGAATTTTCCATAAATATGTATGACTCTGGCATTACAGTTTTCTTTAGTTTATAAAGTAACTATAATTTCTGATTTCTAGGCTGAGATATTAAAATGAATGCTCAGAATAACTAAAAGATGAGTGAATGAATAACAGGTTCTTGTCTCTTTTAATGTTTTAATAAAATAGTGATACCACAAATTTTCTAATGTACATGCTTGACTAAAGTGAGAATTAGCTTTACATTAGACTATGAAGTATGTGAAACAATATAAATTTTACCTGCACATGAAAAGTATCATATAAAAGTATTCACATCAAATATACTATTGGCCTTTTTTTATTTTCTACTAGGGTTCAAACTCAGGACCTTGCACTTTCCAGATAGGAGCTTATGTCCCTGACCTATCTTCCTGGCTATGATAAATATAAAAAAAATTCTAATGTAGTCTGTTAATTTTCATATATATTTTTTATTTTTCCCTCTGAGATTAATGGTGATCTCAAAGTTGGTACAGGTAATTTTCTTGTGTATTATATTATCTGGGTTTTATTCCTTTTTACTTCATAGCATTCTAGCCTTGTACTTGAACTCCTTGGTATTAGCAAGACAGCAGAAAATTTGTTTCCAGATGTGCTTTGAGCTATGGCATTTGGACTGGCTAGAAGACAGTTGATTTTGAAATATGTGGTGAGATATGGTTAACGTAGATTTGAGAATAAGAAGTCAGATTACAGACTCCTGGCCATGACCCTTAAGTCCAGTGTTTCATCTACCTGGGTACAAAAGATCTCCCTGCTTTTGCCTATATTAGGTCTACAATAACTAGTACAAAGGAGAGGAGAATCCTAAAACTTGTCCTGGGAGTGTCAAAAAATATAGAGTCAGAATTTTGCCCTTCTATATGTATTTGGGCCCCCATGGGATTAAAATCAGAGATCCTTATTTCATCTTTATGATTACAATGATATGAATGTATTTAAAACAGTGCAGATCATTGGTTTCTATATTTGTCTATGGATTAGAATCATTTGGTCATTTTTTATAATTCTAAAATACAAATCATGGTGGAGAACAATGAATTCTAAATCTCTGAGGACATGATACAAACCAGCGTTTTCTAAATCTTATAGGTAAATTTCATGTGCAGACAAGTTTGAGAATCACTCACAGCTATTTAAAACTTTTGATAATGATAATGGGTTTCCATGACCACTTCTCAACAGAGCTTGTATCCAACTCAAATATATTAGAGAATATTTTGCAAAACAAATATTTTTATAGGAAATGATAAAAGTTAGATTATGGAGAAAGCATAAAAATTAAGGTTAGTAATTCATAGCGTTTTTAAACAATCAGGACTTTAGTGAGCAATGGGATTTTTTTTCTCCTCCATTTTTTTTTTTTTTTTTTTTTTTTTTAGTAAGGGTCTGCAGGGCCTAGAGGATCTCATTACATAGATCAGACTCATAGTGATCTTCCTGTTTTCAGCCTCCTAAAGAGCTGGGATTACAAGTGTGCGCCACCACGCCCAATCTCAATGGCCATCTCTCAGTGCACTCCTGGGGCAGGTCCAGCACAGCACACTGGTAATGGAACCTGCCCACTGCATCTGCTTATGCAGGAGCTTTAATCTGCTGAGCTATTTGGCTGGCCCAAGCAATAAGATTTTTATGCTTATCTGACTCAAAAATACCTGGAGAGGTGGTTAGAATATCACCACTTGGCTCTTCTCCATTTTTGATTCATCAGTTTTCAGGAGGTCAGAGGTGGGACCCAAGGATTGGCCTTGCTGCCAGGTTTTCGGGGAATGCCTTTGCTATGAGGATCCTTCTTGATTCAACAATTTTCATGTTGTTCTGTTTATTTTATAGTATATTTACAAATACCTAACCTGGATTATAAACTCCCAAATAATTCTTAGGCATATACAACTTCTTATAAGAGCTTGACTTTTACATAGTACAAGGTTATTGATATTATATTTTTAAAATTGATGCATTGGGCCAGCGAGATCACTCAGCAGTATAAGCACATGCCTGGGAAGCTCAAGGGCCCAGACTAGATCCCCAGTATTGCATGCCATTCTGGCCCCACACCCAACGTAGTGCATGCCTCTAATCCCAGAGGTGGGGAGCCTGAAACAGTAGTTGTATTTTCTTCTTTACTTAATTTTCAAACTCATGAGTCTGAACTGCATAGTAAGACCCTGTACGAAATTAATGAATTAATATTTTTTAAATAAATAAAATTAATAAATTAATGCCCCCTCTTATATTCAATGGGCAAACTAGGATAACTCAATGTTTTTGCTCTTTGGGGAAAAAAAAAAAAAAAAACATTCTACCATCCAAACTGTGAGAGATGGATTTACCCTAACTTTGACATGTCCAGAGAAAAATATTAAAAACCTATGGTCAAAGGTTTGTGTGCCACTTTGTGTACCAACCCGAGAATGGCAAATTCCTGTTAACGTGCAGTTGCAAGATGTGTTGTGTTGCCCTTGGATGCATTTTTTAAAAACCTTTTTTCTTTTCAAGTGTTAATTCCTCCCATAGAGATTATCTGTTCTCTTTCGTGTCTCCTCCTTGGGCAATATATTTTGAAGATTAATATAATATGGGTAATATGCCTGTGTGTCGTGCCTAATACAAAATGCTGAGGATATTATTTCTGGTTTAGGGAGCTGGTAGAAATTTATAACTATGAGGTTTGGAATGTTCAGTTATCAGAGAAGTATTGCTTTTTTCCTGGTCCTGGCAGTTTGCCTGTGTTCCTAGCGGGTCATTAATAATGGCCACAATTGCACCTACATTTAGGCATGCTTCTGCCCTGACTCAGCAGCCACTGCAGACATCTCACGCTGTCATGGATCATTAAGAAGCTTTACCTGTCATACTTTCAAAAGACACTCTATTCTTATTTAGGTTAGAACTGCTTTCCCACCCTAACTTTCTTTTCAAAAGTAGATTTAAAAAAAAAAGAGACAGATATCCAGGGGAAAATGTTTTAATAAACAGTTCAGATTTCAGTAACTAATGGTTTCAATTTCAGTTCCTTTGTGACTTAAAAATCAAGTGTTTATTTAGAAAATGCCTTCAGCAACAGTACAGTTTGGGATTTATTTCATGTCACAGATTAAATTATCGCTTGCTTACTTCCTTTACTTGAAATGCATAATTAATATTTCACAGCAAGTTCAGATTAGTAGTTGTATTTTCTTCTTTACTTAATTTTCAAACTCATTTAAAACCATCGGGACCCTAGCAGTTTTACATCACAAGCCATAAATCAAGTTAAATATTGAAGTCAGGGAACTGTAATGTTACTTTTAAATCCAAAGCACTGGTATAACTACAGTTTACCTGCTTGCATTATGGGCTGTCACTTAACAGTAAATAACCTCAAATCTTGCACAGCTTTTTGACAGAACACCTACAACTCAAGATGTAGAAAATACTACAGCAAATTAATGATCCAATTATAAAGACTGTGAAAGATTCGCTGCTGTTGCTTTCCTAGAAAGATATTGTGATTTGGGGTTTATGGTAACATTTTAAAATTATAATTTCCTCAGAAAAATCAACTAACTTACCATTGACCTGAAGATGATTTCTTTTTTTTTTTTTTTTGAAAGAGTTAAAAATAGTATAATGTGTATTTTGAAGGGGAGAAAATTTTAAAGCCATGATATTTCTATCTAAAACTAGGCAAAGCATGTGATCTAAAACCCACAAAGCTCTCTTCTTTGGGATTATTGTGTTTGTGGTGTGTGTGTGTGTGTGTGTGTGTGTGTGTGTGTGTGTGTGTGTATGTGTATCAAATATTGAAACAGAATTCTTTTCAATATACTTTGTACCATTGAACTAATGAATAAATGATGAATAATTATAACTTTCAAAATGTGCTCTCTCTGCTAGTTTCATTTAGAATATCTAAGAAAAACAAAAAGCCAACAATAATATACTATAAATAACAAAATTAATATTCAAACTATTGTTGGGGAGACATGCTAGGATTTAATTTTAGAGCAAGTATAAGTGATGTTTAAATCACAGAAATGCACTGACCCTTGACTCAACCACTTTATTGCTATGTTACAACATTGAACTCATTTAATGAAAGTGTAAGTTACTCAGTATTTGAATGGAAATAATAATGAGGTTAATAAGACTTTCATATTATCTATAAGAATTATCTCAAAGTAATGATTGTAAGTAATAATTTTACTAGTATTAAGTGAAGTTACCTGTGTACAACACCTTTCCCAGCTAATGATACATGGCAGGTATTATCTGTATTTGGTGTACACTATATAAAATGCCTATTAGTGTAAGTGAAAGGTGGGTAAGTTGCTTGTCTTATTCACAACTGTATCTCTAGTACTTGGATAATGTCTCACACATAGAATATATTTATAACTCATAAATATTAATAGGTATTTATTGTATATGTCTGCTACAAAGACGTCTTGCTTGCTTTCCTTCTTTCTTACTTTCTGTGGTATCAACCCAGGTATTCTTTCCTACTACATCCCGAGTCCATTTTTCCATTTTTGTCTTGAGTACGGGTCTCACACGATTTCCCAGCGGTTCACATTTGGGCTAGATGTCCTCCAACTTGTGATTCTCCTGCCTCAGTCTTTCAGGTAGCAACCTTTCAAGAGCAACCCACCCTGTCAAAGCTACACAAATGCCTTTCTAAAAGGTGTTGATTGAGTCACTGTCTCAAGCCATGATATTGAGGAACATTTATGAAGGGAAAATTCAGGAACGACTACAATTACTGGTAGTTTTGTTAGATTCAGCCAATACAAATTGGGGATACTTACTTCAATTTTAATTGAAGACAAAAAAGTATTAGTTACCATTTAGTCTTTAATTCTTCATACATTTTAAGTGCGATATAATTAAAGACTAAAATGTTATGTATTGTTTGTTTACAATTACCTTGTATCTTGTCTGGAAATCCTAGCATATACAACAGTAATATGAAAAAAATTATCAAATAATAATTGTGATATAACAGAAATTCTTTTTTCTTAACAGGACCTCTGTACAGCCCCCTCTTTCCAAATTCCCAGCATTTACAGGATATTCACAGTGTGGGTTTGTTTAAGTTTCTGCAAAGTGTGATTATTTTTGCATGATAAGCTATGTGTGCTTCTGCACATATGGAAGATACAACTCCTTAGGACCTTCGTCTATGACTCCAACCCTCTTCTTACCAGCCCTCTACCTGAACATATTCTTATTTATTTACTTATCTACTAGCTTTTGCAGCTTTGGAGATTGAACCCAGGGCCTCACTTGCTAAGAAAGTATTCTGCCACTGGGCTAAGCCCCCAGGAATATGATGAGAATCTTGTTTGTTTTGAGTCACAATATGTCTATGTTCCCTAGAGTCTCAAATTTCGGGGCTAAAGCATTCCTCTTCCCTCAGCCTCTGGAGTAATTGGCACCATAGGTATGTGCCATGTTGCCTGGCATCTCTTACTCTATTCAACAATAGTGCCAGTTTGTTTTCAGTGCACTTGTTTTGTTTAACAATTATAAATTTAATAATGCAGCCAGGACATCAATACCATGTCCTTTATTAGATTGTAATGACTGTGACCCCAGCTCATGGTTTTAAACATAGTGTTGGCCATTTGGAATGACATTTATAACAGGAAGCTCTATTTCAGATGTGACAGCCAGATCGCCCTCACATCCATGAAGGTGCATTTCAGTTCAAATAAAAGATGCTATATTCAAGACTAAGACGTGATTCTGGTTGCCAGGCATTTTTAGAATCTAATTGACATCCCCTGCCATCATAGTCTAATTTTATGTCCTCAGGAGCCCTGGGATGATGAGTAAGAAACAGAGAATCTAAGACACCTGGGTGGAGAGTCGTAGAATAGTATGTTTCTCATGACAAGATGATTTCTTTCAGAAAAATAAAAATGTAACTATTCTATCATGTAAAAAAAAATCCATCACTTTTGAGAAATTTTATATATATATAATATATATATATATATAATGTATATATTATTACATACAGTATTACATACAGGGTCTCACTACATAGCTTGGACTTGCAGCCTCCCTAATGCTGGGACTGCAGATGTATGCTGCCACGCTTGGTGTCCGTGCCAGACTCAGGCTGTTTGGGGTGGGGGAGGGGCTGGCAAGCCTTGTGGTGCTGGAGTTGAACCCTGGTCCCTGTGCTTGCCTAAGCAGGTGCTTAATCCTCTGAGTTATCTAGCCCGCCCTCACTTTCTAGAAACTTAACGAGAGTTGTCTTTCTCATTGTAAATTGAGTTAATGCCACTTACTACTAGTGTTGTTCTGAAAATTATACAAAATTTTTTCAAATGTTTTGTGCAGTTACTGAGCCTAACAAATGTTTGGGGCAAGGTAATGAGAACAAACAAGAACCGAGCAACATAGCCAACAGTAGTTACAATGTAAAGGAGTATTTACCTCTGAGTTGCAGCTCATGGAGGGATTTCTACAAGATGAACACTTCAGGGTCTGGGGATAGAGCTCCGCGGTCTAAGGGCTTACCTGGCAGGCACAAGGATCCGGTTTTGATTGCCCGTACAACCAGCTGTGCCAGCCACCAAAACCGGGTGTGGTGTCGCACCCCTGTAATCCCAGCACTGGGGAGGCTGGGACAGGAGGATAGCTACAAGTCCATGCTTCATATCTACACACTGTACCCCATACCAAATAAATAAACAAATAATTTTTTTTTTAAAGATGAACCTTTCGGTGAAATCTGGAAATGGAGGGGAGACTTTAGAAGACATCAGTGGAAGAGCTGGTGGTGCTTTTCTAGGCATTTTTCTATGAATTCGAACATCACACATGAACTTTCAAAGTCTTGATTTTGCAGCTGAAAATATGGCCCATTTATATCATCTAAGATCTGGACAGAAATGGAAAATTTTGTGCTCCCCTCTCAACCTACTGGATCAACACTGCGCTTCAGCAGGAATGGCAGTGCGTTGAATTCATATTAGTATTTGAAAAAAAAAATGTTGTATCGACTGTTGTGGCAAAGAGTGTTTGCCAGAACATCAACAGTTATATCACACACTGAATCTCTTGAACATTAAGAGATTCAAATACACATTCCTACCCAAGATGTACCAAACTAGAAACTCTGGGAGCGATCTATGTGCCACAGTCACCTCTGGGTAACACTGATATAGCACAAACCTGACCCACTGCCTGAGTATGGGAAGGCCTCATGCTTCCTTGGCAGTGATGCTAGGGTTTCACGGAAGTATTTAAAGCAAAGCCAGACTTGAGAATCACTACTCAGAGATTGTTTGTCCTGCCAGAATAGATGGAATATTTCCTTTAAATATCCCACAGATTTATCTTGGAGCAATAGGGCATTCTATCAAGTGACAGCCTATAGGTCACCCATAAGTATTAACTGAATAGCTATTATTTAATCTTGCAACACTAATTATAATAGCCACTCTCCGCTAGAAGAAAGTACTTCAAATATTTAGAATTTTCTACATATTTTTTTCATTCATATTCATGCTTGCTTTATTTTCTAATGTTTGAGTGAGAAATTCTATCATCCCTGCATTGGAAAGACTTGTTTTGTCCTGTGGTGTAATTGCTTTCTTTCAAAAGCTATGAATTTTATAAGTGAGTCCTGCTGAGATTAAAGACAAATGCGCATGAGATCACAATTGCTTGGGGTAATTTCTGCCTTAGATACAGTGTTCTAAGGATACACAAATAAAAGCATTAAATAACTAATGCTTTATTCTTTTTTTAATTGAAAATAAGTCTCTAGTACAGTATTCAACTTCCCTGCCTGGCCAGGTTGCTTGATCGCATTCATTCACCTGATGTCAGCACTTAAAATTCACAAACTCATTTAGGGACTTTCTTTGATACAGGCACAGGTTAGCAGTAGGAGTAAAAGCAGAAGAGAAGTCATTTGTAATTTCTACTTATGCTTTCAGATATTTCTCTTCCTCTCTGATTTCTCAGGAGAAGAAGAGGAGGAAAAAATGACTTCCCATCACCTTTCCTGCTAATAGAAAAAGCAATGCAAAGCATGATGAATGTTAGAGAAATCTTATCAGGAAGACAGTCTTTGCTTTAACAACCAGAGATGTTATAGAATCTATTTTAGAAGCAGGTGTCTCCTCTCTTTTCTTCCCTTCTTTTTTCGTAATGTGGGCTATTGGTATGTATGGAAGATAACTGAAGTATAAAATGTTTTCTGGAACCCATCTTGCTAAAGACCAATATCATATATGTAGTTTGAATCCTGCTGTGAGCGAATTGTTTATAAAACTTCTTACTTGGTGGTTTCCACTTCATTTTGGATTTCTGCAGTGTTTGTTTAAAACTACTACCGCCTCTGTGGTGATGTGTGCATCTACATTGAGTCAGCTACAGTCCTGATAAACATAATGCCATGCCTTTACTTTATGAATAAATAAATCTTCAAGTTGGACTGAGTTATTTCTTAATTGAAAAATAGAGATTATTAAAGCTATGGCAAATCAGAAGCCACAAGCAGAGCCTCACTTGTGTACATTTATTTCAAACCCATTAACTTTCATGGAACCCTCATTGTACCATGTGTTTTATTCAATTTTCCACCTTCAAAGTTAGAAAATAATTTAGTCCAGTTGTGTGTTCTAGACATGGTTGGGATAATGCAGGAGATTTAAAACCTGAGTCCAGTCCCTGGCAAGACAAAAGTGCTGAAGAAGATAAATACACAGAGGCTGCCAGAAAACCAGACCTGCTGCAAGAACCAGAGTGCTGGGCATGGGGAAGGTGGGACAGAATGAAGGGACTCTGGTCCAGTGACCAGCTTCAGGCTGAGATTTGTATTTACTTCAAGAATTAGAGGTTACTCCACATGTTCAGATGGCTACATTGCCTGCTCCAGAATATACTGGGCCTTCTGCTTACAGAGGACTCATGGTATGAATGAAAAAAATCCAGAACAGATTTACATGTTCAGAGGTGGGCTTTTTGGAAAGTGATCATGTCACAGGAGTGTGAACCTTCCCAATGGACTGATTCACAGGTCAGTTCACAGCTGTGTGAAACACTAGAGGTGGAACCTGATGGAGAAAGAAGGTCACGGGGCAGGTCTTTGGTAGGATTTCTCCCCTCTTTCTACTTCCTGGCTGCTGAGGAGCAGTGTTTTCTCCTCTAAGCAGTTTCTAATGGGGAGTCAGGTGACTGTGGACTTACACCTCCGAAACTGTGAGCCAAATATCACTTTTCTCCTTTTTAATTATGTATGTCAGGGATTTGACTCCATGATGAAGAGGTGGCCAGCACAGATCCTATGTGCCTCGCAGATCTTAAATATTATTGCTGATAATTTTCCAAAAATAGTAAGCAGAAATTATGCAATCAACACTCCAAGACAAATAGAAGCTGACTGTGAATTAATATGTGTTTATAGGGAGTAATAGTGCATTATAGAATTTCATAAAAAGATACATGTCTCTGTTAGCATAAAGATAAGCAATAAATTCATAAACAATCATATTTGTATATTTGAGGTCAACTTGATACTGATTACTATTATACAGCATTATGGTGTTATGGTTTGATCTAGGTGTCCACCCCAAAGCCTCATGCAGTTTTGGGGTGGCTTCTAGAGTTTGTGATTAATTTATAATCCGAAGCTGAGATTATGGGTCTGAGTATGGCTGGGATTATGGGTGTGAGTGCTACACCTACTCTGAGGCAGATAGCTTGAAGGCAATATGAGGAGGAGAGAGGCTTGCCTGTGCCACTGCTGCCGCTGCTCCTCACTTTCCCTTTGCTCTTTGCTGTTTTCCACCACCATGAACTGCTGCCCTCTACCACATGGTACTCTGCCTTGGAACCAGCAGTGTGTGGATTGAAATCTACACAAACTGTGAGCTAAATAAACCTTTTCTTCCTTAATTTCGGGTGTCAGGTATTTTGTGAGATAACATTGGCAAGACGATAAGAATTTGACATTTGTAAGAGAAAGAACATTTTATTCTTATTTATAATTTTAGGGACTGCCAGAATACTGGTGGCAGAGAAAGATTTTTCTGCTTAATTGGACTGTGTATTTTGGCTTGGAGAGAATTCCAAGCTGATTTTTCAACTTCTGATCAGTTAGTGGATGTGGGATGGTTAACTATTTTAAAAGGTCATGCCAAGGATTGGTCTTTTTTGACTTTCTGCCTTGCAGTAAGGAGCAGATCCTAGTTGCTGGCATTGTCCTGCTATTTCTAGGGTTATGTTTCTTTTATTCTCCAGAGCTTCATGACAGTGTAGCTAAGTGGATTTCCACAGAGGTGACATCATTTCAAAAGTTTTGTGTCAACCTCAAATGTAAATTTTTAGATGTGGGATTACTGAAAATCTTTCTCTATAGGATGAACTAACTTGTAATAATGTGAATCACAATGTTAGTTTTTTCACACTTCCACTAAGTGTTTTCTTAAATTTATGAAAGTTTGCCAAACTGACAAATAAAGCACTCTCTATGTAATCTTAGTCCATTTTTTGTACTGAAATTGAGACTCTATTTTTATGTATAAGGATCAATTGTAATTTTTTTGTATAGCTCCTCACGTTTTCTTCAGATTTTTGCAGTATTTCTTTTCTATATTTTTAAAAATCTTACCTTCATTCAATAACAATAACGACAGCCTCCATTATTTGTTAGGATCACAGTATCACATGTAAGTGTAACTTATTGCAAAAGCATGGAATAAATACATGAATTAAACATATTTTTAAGTTGCTTCACATACTTTAATATATCATTGTATCTATGTATACTTACTGGGGCATAAGTGTGCATTTTGAAATATTTTCCATATGTTTTATTAAGGCATTTTGATTATACTGATCACTGTTTTTCATTTTGGCAGATCCAGACATGCACATATGGTAATTTTATCATTATTCCCCAAATGCTTTTTATCAACCACCTTCTTAGTTTTATTTTATTCTGGGAAGAGGTGAAGACTCTGTGTAGCCATTCATGCCCCCATTAACCATCCTTAATTTTTGATAAATTCCTGTATTTTATTGAATAGATATATAGAACCTTTTCTCCCATAACGATGATCGGGCAACGAGGCATTGCGGTACATCTCCATTTAACTTAACAATGATGCAAAATGAGTACACAAATGATGAACATAATAAGATACAGTGAATAAACTTCTAAGCGCCTTGCAATATTTAAAATCAACCTCTGTGTTGTTTGTTCTTTTACTGCCTTGACACTTCTGAGAAGAAGGCATTGTGTTGATAAATATGTAAGCTTAGTTATTGGAAAAAAGCTTAAACTCATTACTAGGTAGGGGGCATTGCCATTAACGCATTTATATGTTACTTACTATAAAACAGGGTGTTTTGGGGCACACTTTTGCATTTTGAAATTGGAATGCAATTCACTGACAACTACATTAGAGCTTATTCATCCATCTTTAGAATGCTGCATTCAGAAGAATGCTAAGAAGGTCCAGACTGAGTGAGGGAAACTGTCTCTGTCGCTGTTGCTATGCATAGCTGTAAACGTCCAAACACAGTGGATTTGGAGTGGGAAAAAGTCCTATTTCCTTATTTCCCACCTGTAACGACGATCTCATACTACTTCCTTATGGGGTTTGTCATTCTTATTGGGATGAAATAAACTCTTGAAGTGTTTTTCATTTTTATTTTTAAAAGAGATAGTATGTTGCAGTCAGAATTTAGAAGGGAAACAATTTTATACGGGACACATAGGAAATGTGTCCACACACTAAAGACCCAAATAATCTAGATGAGGCCATGGATCCCATGGTAATGTTTTGTATGAGCGCAGCAGAAGATCTAGGACCCATGACAATTCCCCTGACATGAGTCCCACCAGAGGCCTAGAGTCCATGATCAAGACCATGTCCATGATCATGTCTCACACAAGTCTGTATCACAGACCTGCACTGAGAAGGCCACAGGTCAGTGGAATGAAGGCTTTGATCGCAGGCTGAGGAATCTACACTGGAGCCAGGAAGTGATTTTCAAAAGTAAGGATCAGCGGTCCCCCAAAGAGAACCATAGCCATCTCTCTCAGAAATAATGGGGTCCCAACTCCTCCTACAAGGGAGCAACCAAGTTCATATCAGGAGAGGCAGCAAGACAAGATCATCCAGAAGAATCAACATCCCACACTATCTTCCTCTCTAGTTCTTTTATGTTGTTGGCAACAAGCTTCAGCTGGGCCCTCTGTACCGTACCCAGGACCATACTGATTCAGTTCGGCTGTTACAAGTTGACCACCAGTTGTCAGTCCATTACATATGTTAGTTGTGATCTTGAATTCAGGAATTGGCTGCATTGATTCACACAACCAGTTACAGAGTATTATCCTAATGTCATACTTCCACTGAAAATAATTGCAACAGGTTCAGAAAATTCAGAATATAATAAAATAGAAATATGTAATTATGCCCAGTTGGGAAAATGTAGACACCCTGAATACACAGGTAAAATGAAGTGAATATATTTTTAGTAGTTCAATCTGTGCATTCATCAATATCTAAAAATCAATCATTCACAAAGGATAATTAAGAAAAGAATACAGTTCCAAATATACTATGATTTTTAAGATATTTTGAAGTAGAAATTTTATTCTTTTCCAGGTATTTTTATCCCAATATATGGGATTTGGCTCTGAGAATGAAGGAGACCTTTGTGAGGTGAGGAGGATGTGAAGGAAAGGGAGAGCAAGGCAGCTCTGCTGTTTCTAGAAGACCGGGAGACCTGAGCTAAGGCCACGGCTCAGGAGTTCCGCTGCTTGCAGGCTTCCTGTGAGGGTGCCACAGCTCGCTTCGGATCTCTGCTGGGAAATACAGATCCTAAAGTAGCTCTCAGCGAAACCCTGAGAGATGGCTTCCAGCAGAGAAAGAAATGGGGAAAGCTGAAGAATGGGATTGCCATTGTAGTGAATATCCATGGAGAAAAAATATATACTATATATCACTATTATGGACTATTGGACTATATTGGGTTACTTTGTGGAATTCAAGTACCTACAATATTTGGACTGGCATCAAGTATGAAAAGGTCCTTTAAAAACTTCTCCAAGTATAGCTTTTCTAACAGCAAAGAAATGCCCATCTGTGACAAAACAAAACCAGCAGGGGGATATAAATAAAGAACCATTTTGTAGGAAAAATCATACATATCTATATCTATATACAAGAGAGTTAGGATGCGTATACAGCTACTTTCTCTTAGTCAAATGAGAAGAAAGGTTTGTACTAATATCATGTCTACATCCTGTCCTCTGAATAACTACTCCGAAGACAATATGCAATGTATTAATTATTGTGACTATCTAAACAGGTTAGTACCTGTTTTGAAACTCTTTCATTGCTACTTTATCTTTTTTCTTATTAAAATGAATAAAACACTTTTAAAAATTAAAAAATAAAGGGAACTCATGTCAGAGGAGAAACTGTTTCTCCTAAGATTTCAACTTGTAAAAAAAGAAGTAATAATATTTATAGTACACATGGTTAGCTATATCTTAATTTGTATTTTCAAAACCTCTCCAGGAGATACAACCACTGAGAAACAGTTTTAAAGAGACCATGGGTAATAGCAAGCATTGCACAAAATTTGTCTTTTTATGTCACAGAACTAAATGATAGAATATGGATTTAATTCAACAATATTTAGAGGACAGAATTAACACTACACGTCGGTTGATATTAAATAATATTTTAATGTTATCCAGTATTATATTCTTAGAGCATTTGGAAATATACATTTTTAAATAGTATTTAGAAGTGTGTTTCACTTCAGTCATGAAATACAGACATTGGCTTTCCATAATCTTTTCTGCTACTGGAGTGAAAAAAAGAAAGAAGATCTATAAAAGGTTCAGTTATTATATAGTTTATGGTTTACTAATTTAATAAAATGATTAAGACTGTCTGTCGAATGATACATGTAAATTTGGAAATCACATTTTTTCAATATTATATTAATACTGATAACAATGAAAATTCTACCAATTTGTTAAAGATTAGTTTAGGTGTCCCAAACATGGTCAATAATTAATCTTTCTGTAGAACCACTATTTGTTCCTATTTTGGTTCATGATTTTAAAAAAAATTAGAGACTTCATCTATTTTGACTTTTTAGTTAATATTTATTTAAAGGAGTGTATTTATTATAGGAGGCTGGATATGTTAAAATAAAAAGAAACATGTGTGATTTGGATTCCACCCGAAGAGATATTATTTTAATACAGATTCACATCCTGGTTCAATTGTAGGTTTAGACTATGCCAGCAGTTTAGGATTTGATGTTCCTTGGTGCATTGATTGGATTTATGTTACTCCAGTGAGATGCCTGAACCAGCTAATTTTATAAAAAGAAAAGCATTATTTTGCTCACAGCTTTGGACAGCTGAATGTTACTTGGATGTTGCTTGGATTGGTTCAGTTCTTTCTTTCCTTTTTCATGTAAGTAAACAATGCCTTTTTCATTTTTTAAAGACTAAGAAATAGTGAAAATATTAGGAAAGACAAAGAATTTCACAAAACAGAAAAAAAAACAGGCATTCAAAAATGGTTGTTATCTTGCAGTATTGTTGTCTTCAAATTAATTTTGATAAACTCTTACCAATAGTCATAAGTCATGTAAAAGTTATGCAATAGCAGAGGGCTGTGTGTGTGTGCGTGTGTGTGTGTGTGTGTGTGTGTGTGTGTGTGTGTGTGTGCACTTATATCACTCCTTTAGCTTACATTTATATATCTCCCTAGGGTTTCTGCTGGTCCAAGGTGATGCTTTTCAGAAGCAGCTAGATCTAGAATGTGTGATTCTGGGATTAAGTGTGCAATGCTGAGAACAACAATGTGTGACAACTAAATTAGTCCCCTGATTGGTTTGGCATAATTCTGGATGTGGATACTGAGGTTGAAAGCCCACCCTGGTGTGAGTGCTACCCATCTAAGAGCGTGTGTCTGGATAGAATAAAAGGGACAGAAAGAGGTTTCCTAGTGTTGTTTGCTGCTTCTTAGTAGCTACCTGCTTTGCTGATTTCTCTCTGCCATGCACTGTCTCTCCTCTGCGATGCCCTCCGCCATGCCACTGTGCTTTGGATCCAACTAACTGTAAACTGAAACCTCTGCACACTATGATCCAAAATAAATCTTTCCTCTTTTGAGTTTGGATGTTGGATGTTTTATCTCAGCAATACAAAACTTAACTAAAACAAGCATCAGTGAGGAAGTCAAAGAGAGAGAGAGAGGCTGGGTCCCACAATATCTTCTGAGGGCCTGTTTCCTACGATCTTGAATGTCTATGCACACAGGCCTCACCAAAATGACCACTACCCTTCAGTAGCATTGCCATGGGAACCAAGCGCTCAGTTACAACAGATACTTGGGAAAGAAATTAGTCAGTTAATCCACATTCCAACCAAAACATTTAATTGACTACATCTAAGTAACCTACTATGAAAATAAAAAATAATCTGGAAACTCATTCAAAAAAAAATATTTAGTTTGTCAGCAGGCCAGTAAACTGGTTACCTGCTGCTATAGTTTGGATCTGAAACAAATTTTAAAGCCGCATGTATTTTTTAATCACCAGGGAGGTACAATTGAGAGGTGATGGGAACTTTAGGAGATACAATTGGGTAGGGATTTCTCACAGCTGAGGTAGAATTGTACACTCACCCCCTTCTTTTCATTTTCATTTACTTTCTCTCTTGGCTATTAGGGGAATGACTTTACTCTGTCATTTTTTTTTTAATCTGCCAGAACCAGATCAAGGGGGCAATTTCTCATTGTCTGAAATCTCTAAATTGTGAGCCAAAACAAAGCTTTTTCTCTTTATTAGTTGATTCATGTCGGGTATTTTTCATAGTACACAAAACTGTCTAAGGTATGTATCTACCCATTAGAGGGATGGGTATTTCTATGTATTTTTAAAATTAAAAATAATTTCTTGAGACAATATTTTTTGTGATTTGATTTTGGAATGCCTTTCTCCATTCATGCAATTATTTATGTATAATTACTTATCATTCATGTGATTATTCACTCAAGATGGATTCATTAAGCATCTATTATTATCTAGAAGTAATACTAGAAACCAAGAACACAAGTTAAAGACCCCCTTCTTAAATCACTTATGACTTAAAGAAGAAAACACAATATGTAAAATATTTAACTCTGTCCTTTAAGTTGGGGAGGTGATCAAACGGGGCTTCCCAGAGGAATGGACTCATTAGGAGAGTCTTAATAAATATTACATTTGAAAGACAGAGAGAGGCACCTGTCAAGTGTTCTGTTCTCTTTTGAATATTTTAAATTTGAGCAAAATCTAGGTCTATCAGCTTTATCTAGTGGCTCTCTGGGCATAATGCATCTGCTTATACCACATGGCCTCATTACTTTGACACAAATGTTTGGATTAGAATTGATGGAATCAGCATCAATCATGGATCAATGGGGCAGCTATCCAACTAGACAGTCTGCTAGATTATACCTAGATTATACCTTGCCAAGAAGAAGAATGTGTCTCTAGAGTATGTAACCAATTCATTCTCTTACTCATTTTTAATTTCAACAAGCAATATTTTAACATGTGTGTTAATTACTGGCATATGGAGATGAATATGGAAAACAAATATGGCCTTCCTTTTTCATAAACCTATGAGTACTACACCTAACTCAGATAAATAAGCAAAGAGAAACATGAGAATTACATACTATACTGAATTATTTGTACAGTGCATCCTTGTATCATTCCATTTTATTGTAATTAAATACATGTTCATGGATATGTATGCATATTTCAACCCATAGAATATATAAAGCTAGACTACTAACGCATTTATCTCCATTTATGTGTTCATGCGTTTGCTTCAGAGTACATTCTAGAAAATTCAAAGTTAAGAAAGAAGGAATCAGGTAATAATATCAAGCATTCTATTTCTACAATCTTTCTTTGATGTAAGTAGAAAAAGCTGTTATATGTTTTTTTTTTAATTTTTTTTCTGTATTTAGGACAAGGTCTACAGGGTCTACAGGGTCTACAGGGTCTCATTATGTATATCAGAGTCAGAGTAATCTTCCTGTCTTCAGCCTCCCAAGTGCTGGGATTACAGGTACATGCCACTACCCCCAGTCTCATTTGCCATCTCAGCACACCCCAGGGGCAGGGCTGGCACAGCACACCAGGGAGAAAAAGCTGT